>NW_007726927.1:83023-199826 GCF_000696425.1 Galeopterus variegatus
CAGTGGGGGCCAAGTTTCTAACACATAAAACTTGGGGGACACAATTCAAGCTTCAGTGAGTCTTGGGGGAACATAATTCAATCCACTACAGACCTCCTATCGTCACTGCTGGTTTAAATGTTTTGTTCAGCTCTTTGAGTTTATTAAGACAAATGAACAGATATGATGTGGGGAGGGGGAGGGGAGAGAGGAACAGCTAAATGGTCACAAAAATGAACTACAATGTATATTGAGAAGTTAAAATTTAAAAAAATTTAATTTAATTTAAAAATAAATAAATAAAATGTTTTGTTGTTTTGTTTTTATTGTAAATCTGTAATAAAGTAGCCCAAACTTTTGACCTTACATTCAAAGTAACCAGAATTCACGGGAGAAAAAAATGGCGGTGAGTGGGCTGAGGGGAAAGGTTCTGTAAAGGGGGCCAGGTGAGCTCTGTCCAGACTTAGTCATGTTATCGTATAAGATCTGGCCCTGATAAATGTGTCAATCTTCATAGTTTACATTTTCTTGCTGTTCTAGAATGTTAGGGAGAGGTTGGAGTGTTTATCTTTATTTGTTTCGGAAAATTTCTTTTGACAGATTTTTCGAGGGATAGGGATTTACTTCTCCTGAACCAAGACGGCTGGGAGATCAGAGTTCAGATGGCTGCAGTTATTATCTTCTTCCCCACACCACCACCAGCCAACACCACTACCTCCTTTGTGGCTGAATGACAGAGGAGGAGGCCAGCCAGAAAGCACCCGAGGTCTTTTCTCAAGGGAGAAGTTTACCTCAGGCCATTACAAAATATATATATGCTAAATACAAATTAAAAATTTCTTCACTTTAGGTGGGAGGGAGAGATGAAAAGGCAGAGCAGAAAGGATTTTTAGGGCAATGAAACTCTTCTGAATAATACTATAAGGGTGGATAGATGTCATTACACAGTAGTCAAAAGAGAGGAGGAGGCCACCCAGAAAGCACCCGAGGTCTTTTCTCAAGGGAGAAGTTTACCTCAGGCCATTACAAAATATATATATATGCTAAATACAAATTAAAAATTTCTTCACTTTAGGTGGGAGGGAGAGATGAAAAGGCAGAGCAGAAAGGATTTTTAGGACAATGAAACTCTTCTGAATAATACTATAAGGGTGGATAGATGTCATTACACAGTAGTCAAAATCCATAGAATGCACCACACCAAAGTGAACCCTAAAGTAAACTATGGACTTTGGGTGATAATGATGTGTCAGTCTAGATTGATCACGCGTAACAAATGCACCACTGTGGTGTGGGATTGGTGGGGGTGGGGAGGAGAGGGTAGTGTATGGGTGGGGATAGGGGGTGTATGGGAACTCTGTATTTTTCACTCAGTTTTACTGTGAACCTAAAACTGATCTAAAAAAAATTAAGTTTATTAATTAAAAAATTAATAATCTTCCCACCTTCTCCGCAGTAGGATTTAAGTTCTGAGGTGCCCTCAGTCTCATCCCCTTTGGCAGGGAAAATTCTTGGCAAGACAAAGGCCATCTTGGTGGATGTTTCCACTGCTCCCTCCCAGGAAGTTACCTGAACAGTCAAGCTGATGAGGCTCCAGATGTGCTGGGCAGACACATGTTATGCTTGTTAATCACATTATTCACCATGAGACTCTAAGGATATTCATGTGGATGACATACTTAGTGCTGATATAATCTTGAGTGATTCGGTCAGAACATTTTAAAAGGCACTGTAAGTCTTTTTAGATATAAGTATACACAATTTCTTGTAGCACCTAAACTGCTAAATATACCTTGATGATACAAAGACAGTAGAAGTTTCAAAGGTATCAAAATTAAGACAACCAAGCAAACATTAATTGATGCTAAAGGAAAAACAACCAGTTAACACCCTGATGCTGACAATTGGAAATTTTGGTGATGTAACTTCCTACTCCCTGTGCACCCCGGGCACTATCTACAGAAGATAAGTGATTCAGAGCCTGGCCAGCCAAATCCTGATTCGTGACCTCCTCCCCGCAACTCCACCCCAGTGCCCCCAAAAGAAAAAACTATGAATTTCCTTGAGCTGCCCAACCATAGCCCAACCCTTGGGGAAAAAAATGTCAGCCCCGTCTCTAGATGCCATAGCTATACTCCCACTTCCTGAAGGCAGATAGCCCCACCGGAGCAAATGGGTCTCCCAGATGAACCTAGACAGCTCCCTGAGACAGTGTGGGAAAGAAGGAATCAGTGAACACAAAGTCAGTTGATGACATCTGGGCTGGAGGGAAGAAAAATACATACATGACACACACATCGGATCCCACATTCAGAGTTGTATCATCCATCTGCTTCCTTTGTCTTCAACCCAATGCAGGTAACCCCCCCTGGCTGGTTGAGGTTTTTTTCCTTATTCCATATTTTTAATGACCATTATTGCACGAATACAGCGCACACTCTATATACGTATGTCTTAAAGTTCATTCTCAATTTTTCAGCAATTAAAATTTCTAGATTATGGCATATTGCATGATGGACTTGATAGCTTTGATGGGCTTGATCCAAGACAGACCAGGGTTCAAAACCTGGCTCTGCCATTTACCAGCCATGATGACCTTGGGCAAACTCTATTTTTCTAACCTCAATTTGCACATCTTCCATTAACCCATGCCTCTACTGATTATGTGAAAATAACATGAAGAAATAAAAAAAAAAGTGATAAACACACAATAAAGAACATTAAAATACACACACAAAAAAACCTGATGGAACTGAATACAAAGTGGGTATGGACGTAAGTCAGGAAGTTGGAGACTTCAACACCCTCTGTCAGTAATTGACAGATCCAGCAGGCAGAAAAGATAGAATTGACCTGAACAGCACTATCAATCAACTTGATCTAATTGACATTTATAGAGCATACTATCCAACGACAGCAGGATACACATTCTTCTCAAGCTCACATGGAACATGCACTAAGATAGACCGTATTCTGGGCCATAAAGAGATGAACATGGTGCCTATCACATAGTAGGTGCTTCAAAAATTTTGGCTCAAAATATATTCACTAAAATTAGAAATGATACCAATCATTTCTCAAAAGTCATTGAGACTGTTCTAGGCACTTGACAGCTACTACCTCTAACCTATAAACAACCTTTGCAATATCTCATTGTGCCCATTTTCCCAAATTCAATATTAAAGAGTCAGCAACATCTACAAGGTAGCAATCTGTGGCAATGTTTCAATAAGCTATATTTGATGGTGATGAAGATAATGATGATTATGATAACATTATTACTGCAATAAATACCGAAAATTTATTTACCACTTATCATGTACCATGCAGTATTATAAAAATGTACATAAATTACTCATTTAATTCTCACAATAAGTTTATGAATTAGGTATTATTATTATCCCCCATTTTTACCAATGAGGAAACTGAGATTCAGAGAGATTAATTAGCTAGTAAGTAGCAGTGCCAGATCCTATTCCAGGCAGTCTGGATCCTCAGTCTGTGCATTTACCGTGACTAGAGCAAAGCCAGAAACATATTTTCATGTTTTTTTCATGATAGTACTGCTTTACTGCATGAAAATTCTATTCACATGTTGGAGAAGAACAGATCTTTCCTCTATTTCTTTGCTTCAGAAAGCCAAGATTTTCCAAGGATAGTCTCCCCTTATTTATTCTCAGATTGCCTTCTAAGGTTTTTATTATTGCTTTTGAGACACTTCTGCATGTGTGTGTATGTGTGTGTGTGTGTTGTACTCCTATAGAAAAAAACCCGGAAACTTCAGAAAAATATAAAAAGTAAACATACTACTCTATCTCCCTCTCTAATCACAAACACTTTGGTGTGTTTCCTCCTTCTACGCATGTTGTTTCATCAAATTGGGGTCATGTATAGTATTATGTACCTTTACAGCCAGACATGTGATCTTGTGGCCATTCCTGACTTACGTCCATACCCACAGCATTTTGCTTACAGACACTTTTATAAGTTGGCATGGAGAACATTAGGAGTGGCTGAAGTTCCATGAGACCAGCCAAAATTTTCCTACTCATCTCTCTCCCTTTTCAACTTAGAGCAATTTCTATTTTTGCTTCTTTTTAGCAGTGACATGTTTAATGGGAGCTGAATAACTGTGCCATGCAATCAAGAATAAGAGCAGACAGCCTCTCCATCTAGAAAGAAATAGCACGCAGGAAACCTGTTTAAGCCCAACCTCCCAACACAGGCGGTGCCCTTCTCCCTGCTCCTCTCCCTCGGGGCTTGGCACACATTGTTAAACTGTTTGCTAAAATTTCAGTCTCTATTCCACCTGATTTCCTACTTTGCTCCAGGTTCTTGGCTACATCAGAACAGAGTTTATATTTACCAAAAGACAGGTTATAAAATGATGAACTCTTATTTTTCATTTTGAGCATTTGTTTCGCATGTGACCACCCCAGATCTTGTTTTTCCACAAATACCTAGTGGAATCAGTAATTAATTATCCCACTGAGAAAAGAACAATATGAGAAATATGTACTTAGATTCAGCAGATAATCAAATCAGATTAGATTTAATTCTGCCTAGATTTCTTTTTGCACAGCACTTAAGAGTCTAATTCTTGCCTCAGAGCAAGCCACAAAATGGGTCGTTTAAACAAATTAAAAAAAAAAAAAGACGAAGATACTACATACCATTTGTGACACAATATGACTGGTAAAATGTTGAATCAAATTTCGGGCAGGCTAGGGTCATGAATTTCAACAATGTCAAATATTACAGCATTTGGCCTATCATGGAAGGGCTGCAGCCACGACTCACTGCTGGTCATGATGTGGAGCAGGGTGGCCTTTTCCTATAAAATGCTAACTGATGGCCCTAAGACCCACTCTTATAAAATGACAGCTAATTGTCAGGTGTCCTGTTTGTGGTTCCCAGACTGCTTCACTCCGCTTAAAGTCGAGTCACCCAGCCAGAGTAATTGAGTGGGGTGCAGCCAAGCCAATGAAAAGCTTTGCATTTAAGAGACTGCCACCACCAGCCCCAGCTCCAGCCTCAGCCCCAGCCCCAGCCCCAGCCCCAGGCCAGTCTTGGCCCAGCCCTACGTAATCAAGCTACTAAGGGAGGGACCCAAAGAACACAGTGTCAAGGTGTCCTGTTAGGACTTGTCACTCCCTGGGACTAAGTTGGCCACTGCTGGGGCTTGTCTCTTGAGGCTATATGGTTACAATTAATTGCAACAGCTATGGCTTAATGTGTCCCTAAGCACCTTGTTGATCTTAATAATAATGACAACAATGAAAAAATAATATCAATATATCTGAAATGCTCAAGGGTGCTTCCACAAGGTCAGCTGGGTGTGGCTTTTACCTAATCATGCTGGGATCACATGAAAACCATGCTGGTTAATTTTTAAAAGTTAACAATGACAGTTGACAGGCACATAATGACTGTTTATCAAGAATTATATGTTTCTGAGCATTTATTTACTTAATCTTTTTAAAATGAAGCTTATAATTTTTACAACTCATAATATTAAAAGTTACCTGCTTTGAATTTAATATGGTACATTGAAATGTTTCTGAGTTGTGTTTCTGAGATTTTATTTAATGAATCAAACAATTTAATGTATTTTTGAATGTTTGACCACTTACTGCAAAGTTTAAAAGTTTTAATGCATAAAAATAGCTGGCCCATGTGTAAGAACTCTAAGAAACAGAGAAAAAAAATCTACTGAAGCATTGGAGAAGAAATCAAATGGATTCTGACTGAAATGCATGTCTGCAAAATTGAAGGCAGAGAAGTTTGAAGAAAGAAAGGAATAACTGGAAATAAGAGCAAAAACAGGAGGGTTCTGAATGAATAGAAACATGAAATAGTAATAATTCCCAAGCTGTACTCAGTGAGGAAGAACATAACATGAGAAAAGCCTCTTATAAACAGAAACAAGATATAGATAGATAACATATAAAAACATTAAATTTTGACATGATGGAAATGTTCCACTCAATCCATTGTGTGTCAGAGACTAGCTAGATGCCCACCAACCCATTTTCCTCTTCCTCCTGGACACATAGCTAGACTACATTTCCCAGACTTCCTTGCAGTTGGCTGTGGCCATGTGACTAAGTTCTGGTCGCAAAATGCAGGTCACAGACAATGTTCATCACCTCCAAGCCTGGCCCAGAGGTCTCCCATGCAATCCTCCGTGCTCATTCTCTCTTCCCTCATCTGCTAGTCAAGTGCTGAGGATCCAATGAAAGACTTCAAAGCTCAAAGGTATGGTGGAGCTGCCGGGGGAAAGGAGCAGAACCCCTGTCACGTTGGACTGCAATGTGAAAAAGGGTTAAATCTCTACTGGGTTAAGCCGCTGAGACTTGGCCTTGTTTAGCCTGACTAGCACACACTAAGGAATCATCTCTTAGAGTGCTGAGTATGAGATATATCCAAAACAAATAGACAGGCTACATATAACAGAGCACGACTCTTCTACCATCCATGGTGCAAGATCACTTCATCCCTTTTAGAAAGGTACTACAAAGAGTCATGGAAAGATTCATATTATCTTTTTTTTTTTTTTTTTTCCTTTTTGTCTTTTTCCGTGTCCGGCAACGGATCGCAACCCTCAGTGTTGCCCCCATACCGGACCGGGACCGGCAACGGGATTGCAACCCTCGGTGTTGCTCCCGCACCTCGCTCAGCCAGTGAGCGGGAACCGGTCTGTATGTGGGATCCGAACCCTTGGCGGGAGCACCGCCGCGCTTCCCAAGCGGCTCACTATAGCAGTGCGCCACCGGGCCGGCCCCATATTATCTTTTAATTCTCTTTTTCCATGAACTTTTTGAAGTAACCTTATATTTATTCAGGGAAAAATTTAAGTTGTTCTTTCAAAGATTTGATTGTTACACCCTGCTATTGTTTGAATGTCCCTGCCAAAACTCATGTTGAAATTGAATTGACATTATAACAGTGTTGACATGTGGGACCTTAAGAGCTGATTAGGTCATGAGGATGCTGGAAATGGATTGATGCTGTTATCATGGGAGTGGGTTAGTTATCACCAGAGTGGGTTTCTCATAAAAAGGATAAGTTTGGCCCAATTGCCTCTCTCTGTCTCACATGCTCTCTGGCCCTTGTGCCATGTTATGACACAGCACAAAGGCCCTTGCCAGATGTCAGTGCCATGCTCTTGGACTCCCCAGCCTCTAGAACTGTAGGAAGTAAATTTCTTTTCTTTATACATCACCCAGTCTCTGGTTTTCTGTTGTAGCAACAGAAAACAAACCAAGACAGACTCTTTAACATCTTGGACTAGTGAAGAACAAAAGTCCTTATGATGTTTAGAATAAACTATACAAACAAACAAACAAATGTGTGGCTATTTTGTTAATAACAGCTATATATAATAAATGGAGCTCCAGCCTAGATCTGTATCTCTAGATTGGTTCTCTCAAGATTTGAACCGTAGCTTGCTCTCTCTCTGTTGCTTCCTCTCGCCATGTGATCTGCTTGTACCCACCGGCTGCCTGTCACTTTCCATCATGAGTAGAAGCAGCCTGAGGCCCATGCCAGAGGCAGCTGTCCCAGAATCATGAGAAAATTGAGGCTCAGAGGAATTACACAAGTGTCCCAGGTGACAAAGTGAAAAAGTGTTGGAGGATTCAGTGTCCAGACTTCTTTGGTACCAAAGCTTGAGCCTTCAGTTTTCAAAATCATGTCTTTTTAAGAATCCTCAACTCACATGCCAAGGTGAGCCCAGCAGCAGCGGTGGATACACGTGGCTAGAGGTGGCCCCTCCCCACTCCTTGGACTGGGTGGGGAGCACCAGCCCATGGGGTCTGACCCTCCGAGGTGTGCCCAGAAGAACTACATGGCACTAGGGGCTCATTCTATGACCACAAATTCTGGAACAGGACCCAAGGTAGTTTAACATAACCACCACCACACCTACTGTCAAGCAAAGACAATTCACCACCACAGTAGCAACCAGGGCCACTCCACAGCCAACCTCAGTGTAACAGAAGAAGCAAACCACCTACCAAATGACCAAACATTGATGAAAAAATACTAGAAGTACAAACAAACAAGAAGAAATGACACTACCAAAAGAATGTAGTAGTGCTCCAAAGTCAGACTCCATGGAACAGGGAATCCTTGAAATGTCTGAAAAAGAATTGCAAGCAATGATCTTAAGAAAACTTGAAGAAATAAAGGAAGACTCAATTAGAGAACACAATGAAACAAGAAAAAATATCCTGAATATGAAGGAGGAAATCTACAAAGAGACTAATACCTTAAAAAAGAGTGTAGCAGAACTTCTAGAAATAAAAGATTCACTCAATGAAACAAAAAACATAACTGAGAGCTTGAGCAGCAGGGTAGAGCAAGCAGAAGAAAGAATTTCAGAGCTTGAAGATGGTCTTTTTGAAGTAACTCAGGCAGACAAAAAAAGGAAAAAAAGAATTAAAAATAATGAAGAAAATCTAAAGAGGGACAGCAGACAACCTCAAGCACTCTTACATCTGAATCGTGGGTATTCCTGAAGGGGAGGAGAAAGGAAAAGGTATTGAAAACCCACTCAAGGATATAGAAACAGAAAATTTCCCAGGTGTAGTGCGAGATACAGACTTTCAGATCCAGAAAGCTCAAAGGTCCCCAAACAGATTCAACCCAAGAAGATCCTCCCCAAGACACATTATAGTTAAATTTGCAAAGCTTAAAGACAAAGAGAGAATTCTATAAGCAGCAAGAGAAAAGCGTCAGGTCACTTATAGGGGAACCCCTATCAAACTAACAGCAGACTTCTCAACAAAAACCCTAAAGGCCAGAAGAAAGTGGAATGATATATTCAAAATAGTAAAAGAAAAAAATTGCCAGCCAAGAATTCTTTACCCAGCAAGGCTCTCCTTCAGAAATGAGGGAGAAATAGTGTATTTCCCAGACAAAGTTGTGGGAGTTCACCACCACACAACCGGCCTTGAATGACTTCAAGGAAGTCATTCATCTGAAATCTGAATAATGATGTCCACTATCACAAATACACAAGAAAGTCCAAAACCCACTGTTAAAATAAAAATGCCAGCAAGAAAGAGAAAGAAGTTAAATCATCCCACTTTAAATTCCCAACTAAAATTGAAGAAGAGAAATAAAAGGGGAAATAATGATCAAAAGATATTTAAACCATCTAAACAAGAAACAATTCAATGACAGGAATTAAGCAACACTTGTTAAAACTACCCTAAATGTGAATGGACTAAACTCCCCATTCAAAAGACACAGACTGACTGACTGGATTAAAAAGCTAGACCCAAGCATATGCTGTCTTCAAGAGACCCACCCCACCTATAGAGACACATATAGACTAAAAGTGAAGGGATGGAAAAAGATATACCATGCCAATGGAAACCAATAACAAGCAGGAGTAGCTATTCTTATATCAGACAAAACAGACTTTAAACCAAAAAAACATTAAAAAAAGACAAAGAAGGCCACTATATAATGATAAAGAGATCTATCCAGCTAGAAAACATAACAATCATAAACATGTATGTACCCAGTACTGGAGGACCCAGATATATAAAGCAAACACTCTTAGACCTAAAGAAAAAAATAGGACCTAAGATATTAATAGTTGGTGATCTGAACACCCCTCTCTCAGTACGGGACAAATCTTTCAGGCAACAAGTCAACAAAGAGACATAGGATGTAGTCCACACCCTAGATCAACTGGACTTGGCAGATATATACAGAACATTTCAACCAACGACTAAAGAATACACTTTCTTCTCATCAGCTCATGGTACATTCTCCAGGATAGACCACATATTAGGTCACAAATCTAGTCTCAGCAAATTTTTAAAAATTGAAATCATTCCAACTATCTTTTCAGACCACAATGGACTAAAATTGGAAATAAACAATAAGCAAAACTCTGGAAGCTATACAAATACATGAAAACTAAATAATAGGCTCCTGAATGACCTATGGGTCTGTAGTGGATTGAATTATGTCCCCCCAAAACTCACTGAGGCTTGAATTGTCTTCTGAGTTTTATGTATTAGAAACTTAGCCCTCACTGTGACTGTTAAGAGGGTGAGAAATCTTATTATGGTAATTAAAAGGTGGCACCTTAAAGAGGTGATTGAATTGTAGGACCATGCAGTAGTGGGTGGATTCAAAATAGTGGTCAGGGGTGTGGTTCTGAGGGCTTTAAAAGAAGAGGAGAGTCTGTCATTCTCTCTCTCTGCTCTCTCTGCATCCACCATCTTGCAATGGGAGACCCCTGGGTCACTGTTGCCACCACTAGATGGACTTTGGACTTCCCAGCCTCAGAACCTATAAGCAATAAATTTTGTTTTCATATAAATTACTTAGTTCCACATATTTTGTTATAAGCAACACAAAACAGACTAATACAGGGTCCAAGAAGAAATTAAACAGGAAATCAAAAAAATTCTAGAAACTAATGAAAATAAAGATACATCATACCAAAACCTGTGGGATACTGCAAAAGCAGTACTAAGAGGCAAATTTATTGCAACAAATGCTTATATCAAAAGAATGGAAAGATTTCAAATAAACAACCTAACACAATGCCTCAAAGAACTTGAAAAACAACAACAATCCAAACCTAAATGTGGTAGATGGAAAGAAATAATTAAGATCAGAGCAGAACTAAATGAAATAGAGACCCCCAAAACAATAGAAAAGATCAACAAAACAAAAAGTTAGTTTTTTTAGAAAATAAATAAGATAGACAAACCATTAGCTAGGTTAACAAAAAAAAAAAAAAAAAAAAAAAGGAGAGAGAAGACCCAAATAGCAAAATCAGAAATGAAATGGGAGACATTACAACTGATAACACAGACATACAAAGAATCATTAGAGACTATTATAAACAACTGTATGACAACAAATATGAAAATCTGGAAGATATGGGTAAGTTCCTAGACACATACAAACTACCAAGACTGAATCAAGAAGAGATAAAACACGTGAACAGACCAATAAGAAGCAAGGAAATTGAAGTGGTAATCAGCAGTCTTCTGACAAAAAAAAAGTGCAGGTCCAGATTATTTTATGGCTGAATTCTATGGAACTTTTAAAGAGAAGTTAACAGCAATTCTCCTCAAACTATTCCAAACAATTGAAACAGATGCTACTCTCCCAAACTCATTCTATGAGGCCAACATAACTCTGATACCAAAACCAGATAAAGATACAACAAAAAAAGAAAATTATAGCCCAATGTCCTTGATGAATCTTGATGCTAAAATCATCAATAAAATATTAGCAATCAGGATACAGAAACATAGTTTAAAAATTATACACTATGGGGCCGGCCCGGTGGCGCACTGCTACAGTGCGCCACTTGGGAGCGCAGCGGCGCTCCCGCCGAGGGTTCAGATCCCACATACAGACCGGTTCCCGCTCACTGGCTGAGCGAGGTGCGGGCGCAGCACCGAGGGTTGCGATCCCGTTGCCGGTCCCGGTCCGGTACGGGCGCGACACTGAGAGTTGCGATCCGTTGCTGGACACGAAAAAAGGAAAAAAAAAAAAAATTATACACTATGATCAAGTGGGATTCATCCCAGGGATGCAAGGATGGATCAACATATGAAAGTCAATAAATGTAATACATCACATCAACAAACTCAAGGACAAAGACCATAAGATTATCTCAGTAGATGCTGAAAAAGCATTTGACAAAATTCAACATCCCTTCATGATAAAGACTCTCAACAAATTAGGTATAGAAGGAAAATATGTCAACACAATAAAAGCCATTTACAACAAGCTCACCGCCAGTATCATTCTGAATGGGGAAGAACTGAAGGCCTTTCCCTTAAGAACAAGAACAAGACAAGGATGCCCACTCTCACCACTTCTATTTAACACAGTACTTGAGGTACTAGCCAGAGCAATCAGGCAAGAGAAAGAAACAAAGGGAATCCAAGTTGGAAAAGATGAAGTCAAACTCTCCCTATTTGTAGATGACATGACACTATATATAGAAAAACCGAAAGACTCTATCAAAAAAGTCCTAGAGCTGGTTAATAACTTCAGTAATGTTGCAGGATACAAAATAAATGCCCCAAATCAGTAGCATTTATATACTCATAGAATGAATTAACAGAAAGAGAAATAAAGTAAGCCCATTTACAATTGTCATGAAAAAAATAGGATCCCTAGGAATCAATTTAACCAAGGAGGTAAAAGACCTCTACAATGAGAAGTACAAAACACTTCTTTTTTTTTTTTTCCTGATCAATAAGGGGATAGCAACCCTTGGCACGCTGTTGTCTGCACCACACTCAGCCAGTGAGCACAGCGGCCATCCCTATATAGAATCTGAACCCATGGCATCAGCGCTACCAGTGCCGCACTCTCCCGAGTGAGCCATGGGGCCGGCCCAAGTACAAACCACTTCTGAAAGAAATTAAAGAAAACACAAAAAGATGGAAAGATATTCCATGCTCTTGGATTGGAAGAATTAACATGTGAAAATATCTATACTACCCAAAGCAATCTACAGATTCAATGCAATCCCCATCAAAATACCAATGACATTCTTCACAGAAATAGAAAAAACAATCTTACCTTTCATATGGAAAAAGAAAAGACCCCAAATAGCCAAAGCAATCCTGAATAAAAAAAATAAAGCTGGAGGTATAACACTACCTGACTTCAAATTATACTACAAAGCTACTGTAACAAAAACAGCATGATACTGGTATAAAAATAGACATTCAGACCAGTGGAGTAGAATTGACAACCCAGAAATCACCCCTCAGGCTTATAGCCATCTGATAGTGGACAAAGGCAACAAAAATCTACATTGGGGAAAAGACTGCCTCTTCAACAAGTGGTGCTGGGAAAACTGGATATCCACATGCAGAACAATGAAACTAGATATGCATCTCTCACCATACACTAAAATCAACTCAAAATGGATTAAAGACTTAAGTATAAAACCAGAAACAGTAAGAATACTAAGAGAAAATATAGGTGAAACACTTCAGCAATTAAGTCTGGGCACAGGCTTTATGAACATGAGCCCAAAAGCACAAGCAGCAAAGGAACAAATAAACAAATGGGACTACATCAAACTAAAAAGCTTCTTCACAGCAAAGGAAACAGTCAACAGAGTGAAACAACAACCTACATAGTGGGAGAAAATTTTTGCTAACTATGCATCCAACAAGGGTTTAATATCCAGAATATACATAGAACTCAAGCAATTATACAGTAAAAAAACAAATAACTCAATTAAAAAATGGGCAAAGGAGCTGAATAGACATTTTTTAAAGGAAGACATACAAATGGCCAACAGATACATGAAAAAATGCTCAACATCACTAGTCATCAGGGAAATGCAAATTAAAACCACATTGAGATATCATCTCACCCTAGTTAAACTGGCTATGATCAAAAAGACGGAGAAAAGCAAATGCTGGCAAGGGTGTGGAGAGAAGGGAACACTCCTGCACTGTTGGTGGGACTGTAAATTAGTACAACCACTATGGAAAACAGTATGGAGGTTTCTCAAACAACTACAGATAGATCTTCCATACGATCCAGCAATCCCACTTCTGGGTATATACCCAGAGAAATGGAAATCATCATGTCGAAGGGATACCTGCACTCCCATGTTCATCACAGCTCTGTTTACAATAGCCAAGACATGGAACCAACCTAAATGTCCATCAATGGATGATTGGATAAGGAAACTGTGGTAAATATACACCATGGAATACTACTCTACCATAAAGAATAATGAAATACTCGCATTTGCAATAACATGGATGAACTGAAGAAACTTACGTTGAGTGAAATAAGCAAAGCACAGAGGGATAAATACTGCATGTACTCACTCATATGTGGGAGCTAAGAGAGAAAGCAGGAAGGAAAGAAAGACCACTGTAGCATGTTGGTCTTACAGAGGAAGGGAACATTCCTAGGGCTACAAAGTGGAGTGGGGGGAAAGAGGGAGGGGGAGGGAGGTTGGGGGAAAACTGGGTGGAGGACACAGGGTACAAAAGTAAGTTCTGGTAGTGAGTATGCCCCCAGTATGAATCTGGCCCTCACACCATGGGTACGAGGGGTGACAATTAGCTTTGTAGCTCATGAATATTCATAATAAATAAAAAGAATCCTCAGAAGAAAAAAAAAAAAAGATTTGAACCATATGTCGAACTGCTTCCTGGGAATTTTCACATGGGTGCCCAACATAAGAGGCATTCAGATGAATGAGTTGCTGAGCTACAAAAGACTGGTGGAAATGACCTTTATGGATACTATTATTTATCTCCTTAGCATCAACTCCCTTCCACCCCTGTTTCCTTCCAAAAACAACTCATACTTGGTTCATATGTCTACACTTCTCCACCCAGCAGCATCCCTGGAGGAAGCTGACTCCACTCTCAACTCCTGAGGCGGTCTGCTTGGGCTAAGGGTAATCTAGTTGGTTCAGGAGGAGGCATGTGCCAATGAGATGCAAAGTGTTGTCTGTCAAGAAGGTTCTGGGAAAAGTTTCCTTACTCCTTACAGAGAGCTACAGGAAAAGACAGGAAAGGGGGAGGGAGACGCCACAAGGAAAAGCAGGTGTAGAGCAGAGCCCAGAGATTAAGCACCCATATTCGTGTGACAGATTGCCTAGGTTTGAATCTACCACTTACTCATTACGTAACCTTCAGCAAATTACTCAGTCTTTCAGTGCCTCAGTTTTTTCATCTGTAAAAGGAGTTATGAGGAAAAAAACAAGAGTTAATGTGTATAAAATGCTGGCACATAGTAAGCACTATATAGTTGTTGCTTATTACTATGTTGCTATTGTCCTGGATGTTGTTTGGTTGCAACACCATCTTGCTATCAGCCTGACGATTAAAACAAACTTTCTCAAAATCCATTGAAGCAAAGAAATAGAAAGAGCCTGAGTCTTCAGTGGCGTGGTTGAACTTGTGATCAGTCAGCCCCCCACCCTGCTGCATGTCCTGTTATATGTGATAATAAACTCCCTCACTGTTCAAGCCTCGTTGTTTGGATCAAGTTTTCTGTTATTTGCAGCCAAACGCATCAACTTGACATGTCAACTAGTACAGGGCTTTCAGAACTTTCTGAAATCATGGAATCTTTTTAAAAAAATTTAATAACATGATTAATAAAAAATAAAATTTTCTTATTAAAATATGAAAGCATTTCAGATAAGGTTAAAGTCCTTTCTGATTAAGCACCTCCCATCCCCATCCACTTACTTTCCCCTCCCTAGAGACAACCACAATTATATCTTTTGTATATGTCCTTTTCTAATTTTTTCTTTCTTTTTTTTTTTTCTCCTTTTTGTCTTTTTTTACTGACTGGTAACGGGATCGCAACCCTCAGTGTCGCGCCCGTACCGGGGACCAGCAACAGGATCGCAACCCTCGGTGTTGCGCCTGCACTGCGCTCAGCCAGTGAGTGGGAAACGGTCTCCACATGGGATCCGAACCCTCGGCGGGAGCGCCACCACGCTCCCAAGCGGCGCACTCTCCAGTGCACCACCAGGCCAGCCCTAATTTTTTCTTATTGATTTATATAAAAATATCTGTATCCAAAGAAAATACATAGCATTGTTTTGTATATGTGTTAATGTAAAGGATTTTATACTGTTGTACACATCTTTCTGGGAAGTTGCTTCTTCAGTCAACAATATATTTTAGAGCGCTAGCTATATTAGTACAGGTAAATAAATTGTATTTATATACATTCATTTACTGTTACAAAGTATTTCAAAGTATTGATATTCCACAGTTTATTTAGCCAAGCACCAATTGATGGGCTTTTAGATTGTTTCCAATTTCACTTTTTTATGTTTTGCAACCGCAGACAATGCTATAATATACGAGGATACTTCAAAAACTTCATGGAAAAATAGAATTAAAAGATAATACAAATATTTCCATGCACTTTTTGAAATAACCTCATTTGTCCTCCAACCTGTCTGTCACAGCTTCGTCATCAGGTACATAAAAGCTCATGATGTCATGTACTTTTAGTGAACTATTAGTTTTGTATATACGAAATACTCTCTTTAATCCTTTCAATGTATTTCACCTTGAATTCTATTTTGTCTGATATTAATATTGTGGTACTTTTTTTTGTTAGCATTTGCTTAGTAAGCTTTTTCCATCCCTATATTTTTGACTTTCTGTGTTTTTGCTTTATGATATTTCTTCTAAAAAACATAGTTGGATTTTTTTAATACAATCTGACTGTACCTGATTTTCCATGCAGTTGTGTATCTTTTTTCAATATATTTTCTGCCAATTCTACGGCCCTGGTGTAAGAAAGATGCAGCAGGCACTCAGTTCACCATCTTGAAATTGGAAGTGTAAAGATTTCATAATGAAACTCTTATATACATAAAATTTTTACGTAAACTTGATCTAGTGTTAAAGTTGTAATAATATGTGTATGTATTAAAATGGTGCTAGGACACTGCAAAGTAAATGGATCATTAGTGAAACTATCTGAACAGTAACATTGGGGTGACAGCCTTGGTGGTTATAATAAGATTTCCTCTTTTTTACAAAGATTTTACTTAAGGCTTAATTAAGTAAATCCTTAATTTCATTGACCATTAATGAAATTAAGCCACTAATGAAGTAAAACTTAATTTTACTTCATTGAACTTCATTCAAGTAAATGAACTAAATTTACCAAAAGATGAAAAACTTTAATCATTGCTTCCCTCATACTTTGGTACACTTAGTAACAAATGTACTGCTAAACAGTGAATATAAGGGTACCATTTGACAAAATACTAAAAGATAGAAATAACACAATCTCACAAATTTGAATCATGAAAAAGAATTCAGCAATTTCACCAAAGCTTCATGGCTTCAGTTTGAAAACACCTCCAAGCACCCATAGCTTTTACAGAGCAGCTGGGAAACTCTTTATCGGTTTTAGTTATTTTCAAACTATTTTTAGCAGGGTTTTGTGTCTCCTACTGTGCCTCTTGGGGCCACGCTGGAAGATAAGGGGTGGAGAGGAGCACAAACGTGTCTTTGGCCATGTCCGTCCTTCAACCCAGACAACATCACTTTTCATCTGCTTTACAGAAGGTTTCACTTGAAAAAATTACTCTGCGGATCTCCAATTTCTATCTCCAGTAAAACTAATTCTAAGTCCTTCACAGGTATATAATATGTGTTCTCTTTCACACAGTTTCAGAAAGGATTAAAGGGGGTATTTCTTTCAGGTCTCAGAGACTCCCATATCTTGGTTAGGAAATTCTTGAGTGTTTCCAGCCCTGTCCCTTTATGCTCAGCTTTCCCTGGTCATATATCTATTTGATAACAACCCTCATGTATTTGAGGGTGATTATTTGGCTACCCCTCAGCCTTCTCTGCTTCAGGCTAAATCAATCTTACTTCTTTTAATCCCTCTGTACAGATTCTACTTCCCAACATTTAAATCATTTCTGCAGGGTCCTTTTGTCTCTGAAATATCTCCACATTTCTTGTATTCCTCTCCAATTACTGTAGCAAAAACTTCAAACCATAAAGCTGAGCACAATGGAAAGGAAAAGCCTTCCTTCCACAGTGCTCCTTTGGCCTTTAATTTGGTTCTCCTTCTTCCCTTCAAGATCACCTTGATGATGGTGGTGGACTAAAAATGGCAACAAACTCTTTGACACTCTTCCCATCAAGAGATGTGGTTAATTACCCTCCTCTTGAATCTGTGATCAATACAGAAGGGCAAAGTGAGGACCCTGCCAGGTTTGGGCTTCACCTTTAACATGACTGGCAACTTCCACCATGGCTTCTTGGAACAGTGGCTCTGGCAGAAGCCAACCACTGTGTAAAACCATCAGGCTACCCTGAGATCTCCATGCTGTAAGGAAGCCCAAGCAAGCCACGTGGAGAGGCCACGTGGAGAGCGATGCCCTACCAGTCCCCAGATCTTCCAGCCTTGTCAACCTACAGAATTGTCGGAGATAACAGTAAATTGGTGTGTTATACCACCAAGTTTTCAGGTGGCTTATTACACAAGATAACCAGAATGATGGGTTTTTTTCACCTTTGTGATTTGCTTTCCTTTTTCCCTCCAAGGGATCTTCCTGGACACTGGCACTGACTAAGGGCTCTACAAACAAAGGGAACAGCTCGAGGCACTAACAGGAATTAGCCATACCTTATCTTTCAACAAGAAGTGATGATTTCCCCTGCTTGCCCTCCAGTTTTCTTGCTTTATGTCTTTTAAAACTCTTTTTTCAAGAATATCTCCACAGACGATCCCCATCAGTGAGAATTTCTCTGTGTGTATGTATTCTGCTTTCCTTAAAACAGTGTTTCTGGTGTCCAGTTCCTGGCTCATTTTCCAAAGCTGTTCAAGTTCTGTGATGTTGTGGATGAAGTTACTAGCACATTCCCAAAGTAAAACAACAGGTTGGTATGATTTGGTATTAATAAGAATTTTTAATTCTATGATGTGGCTCCATAATTTAGGGGCTTTACTGGGTCACAAAGGAAATCATAGCTGGGAAATGATGTTGCCAGGTGCTTTAAGTAGTTCTCACAGGTGAGAAGATAGTATCAACAAGAACAGGGAATTTGGGAGCTTTCTCTGAACTGAGCTCACCTAAACTACATACTGGTACAGAATCATTCATTTTTGCAAGGAGGTATGACAAGCCTTCCAACTGTATGACTCGGAGACATGGGAGACGAAGTCATCATTCCTGACTGGGCAGTCATGTTTTGTCGTTATATCCCAACAAAAGCAACTAATATAAAACAAATTTATGTTACAAAGTTCCCTTCCACATACATTATATGAGAGTCCAGTTTGGAGATAACATATAGAAATGACAACAAAAAATTTAAAAACCAAATACTTAACTTCCCCCAGCAGTCTTAGAATCAGACTGATTTGAGGGATTGGATGCTCAGATGGAGCAGGACGTAAGAGCCACGGGTTAGTTGATACCCTGTCGGCTAATGGAAAAGATTGTCAGAATCTGCCCACCTGAATAAAGTAACTAACTGCAGAAAGAAAGAAAACTGGCACATAGTATTAATGTTCAGCTATAGCTGGCAGCACCAAAAATACCTATTGCAAGTACTTTATTTAGCTTATCATTTGCCTTACAATATATTTATATATATTTATAAATTTATATTTATTTATATATTATAATTATAATATATCATATTCAAATGTAGATATATTTATATTCACAATTATTTTTTAACTTACAGAAGTTTTATTTACTCAATCAAATATACCCATCTTTTCCTCTAGAGTTTCCACCTTTGACATCATTTAGACAGTCAGTCACCAAATACAGAGTAACTCCACTATCCAGTGCCTGTTGCCACGGTCCCTCTTTCTAGAGAAAGTCCATCAACAGAGTGAGTGAATGAGGCCCTGGTTTCTGAGGTGATATTATTTTGGGCAGCAAATAACATGGGACCTGGGGGATGGGGGGGCACACTAAGACCTCCTTTATTTTATTAGCCAAGACAGGTATAAATTCCCCTTTAATTTAGTTGCCTTTGGCAGATGTGCCTTCTCCTCGGCCACAAGCCCTCCCCAGCCCCATTATTTTTGCACCTGGCCACTTCTCACTGAAGTTACCTGCCTGGCCCTTTAGGCATGTGCATGTGGAACCCCACAGTTCCCAGAGCCTCTTGCCCAGAGAAGAAAGAAACCCTGGTTAGAAATATCTGAAGGAAATACTCTGCCCTGGCTTGGGTAGCTGTGGCTAGAAATTTGGGGTCTTTTGCAGAAGAAAGCAGGTATAGGAAAAGGAGCTGGGCTGACAAAAGCTATAGCCTCTTCAGCAGCCTGGCTGTTCTCTGACTTGGTCTCAGTTGCTCCTGCTGATGGACTCTCCAAGTCAGTCATGAATTCTATCTAGCTCACTGAGAGAGAACCTGACTGAGTAAGCTAGCCACGATTATCCCAGATCGGCAGAGACAGGTATAACTTCATGAGCTATTAACTAGCCTATAGCATGAGGTACATGCTACAGGTACATTCTCAGGTACAGTGTCCTCCCCCAGTCCAATCATCAGTAGCCAAGGGAGAAAGGCCTTGGCATACAAACATAGCTGCCTACACATAAAGAAGTGCTCAGAAGGGGCCGTGGGTATTGTAAAAATCCTTTGGCTTTACCCAAGTGAGCACTGTAACCAGCATGCACCTGCCTGACAGATCCTATATAGTAGTTACTATCTGCCAGATACTATACTAATCACTTTACACATGTTTAATAATTCTCTTAATAACTTTTGGAGTAAGTATTGTTGTCCTCATCTTTTAGGTTATATAGAACTATGAAATGATTATACATGAAAGCAAATACATATGTTAAACTATTGGGTCAAGACTTAAAAATTTGGATGGTATCATAAGCTTGAAAGAAGTACTGTTATCAACTCAACTCAGTAAGACAGAGGGTCCTTAACTCTCCAGCAATGCAAAATAATTAAACACCCAACCAAAACTCGAAAAGATCATGGCCAACAGCAGCACCAACATCTGGCAGATTCAGTACCAAAAGCAACATTAGAGAATTCCTAAGGATTTTGTTTTAGTCTATTCAGGCTGCTACAACAATATAGCATAGATGGGGTAGCTTATAACAACAGGTACTTATTTCTCACAGTTTGGGAGGCCAGGAAGTCCAAGGTCAAGGCACCAGCAGATTTGGTGTTTGGCGAGCACCCACTTCCTGGCTCCTAGACAGCCTTCCTCCTGTTGTGTCCTCACCTGGTCAAAGGGAAGAACTCTGGTCTCTTCAGCACCTTGTAAGTGTCCATGACCTAATCACCTCCCAAGGCCCCACCTCCACATACCATCATCTTGGGGGTTAAGATTTCAACATATAAATTTGTGGGAGACACAAACATTCCTACCATAGCAGATTTTTCACTTAATAACCCCCAAATTTGTAGAAGGAAGTATGAATTTTATTTTGAGGTGGCAGATTACCATCATTAAATAAAAATCTTTATGAAATAAAGATTTCATAAATTTGTCTCATCAGTAAAAGTGAGAAATAATCAATCACTTTGTCCCAGCTGTCTACCATAAACCCCACAGCTTGGCCAGTTCCATGATTTAGTGAAATAAGGAGTCAATTTAATTTTGATAGTGTTATGTTCATAACTAGTTCTAAAACTGGTAGACTTGGGAAAGAAACGTGGCAAGGAGGAGGTTCTGTGAAGCTACCAAGTATGGTTGAAATTGGTCATACCGTAGGGAGAACACAGTAGCCAAAAAGCTGCTGTCTCGGATATCATCTCTTAAGCTTTCAGAAAAGCAGAGCCAGGGAGATTCACATACAGTCTGAATTTCATAGAGGATATATTTTTATCCAGAAGAGGGCTGCTGAGACCTCTAACGACATTTGCGGTAAAATATAGCCCACCTAGATTCCCGGCCCATCCACATTAGTCAAACAGTTAACATTATGTCAGTTCTTTACATGCCAAATTCTTTTTTTAGTGTGTTCACCTTTTTCATTATGAAAATTACCCAAGTTAATATAAGAAAATTTGAAAAACAATGGTAGGGAGAAGAATAAAAGAAATCACCTACATCCCACTACCCCAATAACGACTATTAACCTTGTTAATAGTAGATTTCCTTCCAGTCTTTCTTCCGTGTATATAAAGTTTTAGTTTGTTATTAGTTTTGTTTGTTTTATACATTGCTATATCTAGTCAAAATATTCACTTTGCATGCTTCTTTATTTTTTCAGTTAAAATCATAACACAAGTATCTCCCTGTGTGATTATGCAAGCTTCCTAAACATTGTTTGTAACGGCTGCATGAATTCTTAATGCCAGGTCAGCTCCTCCCTACAACCTCTGTCGTCCCAGGTCGGTTCGTCCCAGAGTTAGCTGGTCTGTGCTTAGCAAAGGCAAGCTCATTTTATCATAGAACAGCCGTGGCTGTTAGGGGAAATCTGCTGTCCCCAAAACTCCTAATGCATTTCATTACCTTTGAATTATCAGTTTGGAATTATTCACATCACTGCCCTTAATTATCCACCTCACTGCGCTCTTCATTAGCATGGAGGGTGGAACCAAGACTGGACTGTATTCTCTTCAAAGCCCCAGTCACTTCTGATTAGTGAGTTGCTTAGAAAATGGCCTCAGCTCAAGCAGGCTACTGCCAGTTAGTGTCCTGTACTGGCAAGGCATTTCATTTATATTCTGTCTCTGGGTCATCGAGAAGGCGGTGGGTTCATGGGTGGGGGATGGGAGGAGTGAGGGGCAGCCAGGCCTCCCTCTATTTTCCCCTCTCCTTCCCAGAGCCTTCTCTCTCACTCTCTCTCTCCCTCTCTCTCTCCCTCCCTCTCTCTCTCTCTCTCCAGCTTTCCCATCAACAGAAAAAAATAGTTTGGCTCTGAAAGCTCCCATGTGAGACAATAGCAATCTAGGATCCTTTAATACTTACCATTCTTCCACCTCCCTGGCTGTCTGCCACTCAAGATGGCCCCTAACAAAAGGTCCCAATTTGACCCCCAAGGCAGGCCAAAGCTGACTGAAAGCAGGGATTTGAATCCATTTAAGCTAAGCAAACCAATGACTACAAACCCGCCACACTCGATTCACTAACCTCTAAGTCAAGTAGAAACATTAGTTTTCTTCTTCTATTTTAATAGGAGGCAAGTAACCCAGTATCTCAAAGGTACGTGTAGAATTTCCAAAGCTTTGAAGCAAGACATAAACACAACCTCCAAAGTAAAACAGAACCATAACAACACTCTGCACCACTATTCAGCAAGAGCTCCCATCGAAAGCACTTTATTTAGGAAGGACACACCTTTGCAAACTCTCTACCACTTAAAAAGAATTCCTGGTAGACGGACATGTTTTATTTTCTTAAACATTCGCCTGTAAACACTATTGCTGAGTGTTTTTTAAAAGGCTGGCAATATCATAACCTATTGGTTTGCTTCTCATCCATTGCTCAAAAATATGTATGTAAAGTATCCGGTCCCAGGGCTGGGCTTGTCGCTCACCAGCTGGGACAGTCCAAGGCTGTTTGCTCCCCAGTCCCAAGGCGAACAGAGGCTCCTTGTCTGGAAGGAGTCAGCAGGAAGTGGCTGCTGCTCTAGTGTAAACGTGGACGCTCACTTAAGAAGTCAGGCTGTCTAGAGGATGAACGCTGATGAGACAGGACGGAGCAATTAGGGCAGGGAGCTGCGACAGTCACAAATAGGAAAGTGTACATCAGATCTGAGCTGTAGGCTGCTTCTGGGGCCACTATGTGCCTAAAACTTCAGCAAGATTGTTTTAAAAGACTGAAAGAAGTGACTGATTTGTGTGACAGAATGTTTGATCTTCAGGAAAAATTTTCCTAACTTTTCTGAGTCTCCTCCTACTAATAGGAACCACCAAAAAATTCCTCTGCAGTCATTTTATAGACTAGCTTCCATCGATCCCCCTGGCAAACGTGTTTTTCCAATAGTCTCATATATTTATATACTTGCTTACTTATATTTTTTTAGCAAATATTTATGAACTATGAACTGTGTGCTAGGCTTCATGTAAAGTTGTAAACATGTGCCCTGGTTCTGGCAGAGTGCTGGCTTTTTCTTCTCTGTCTATCTCTCTTTCACACACATGCACACACACACGCACACACATGCACACACACAAACACATGTATGCACACACACACACCCGTATGCATACACACAAACACTATATGAGGAGGGTACTTCAAAAAGTTCATGGGAAGATTTGTATTACCTTTTAATTCTATTTTTCTACAAACTTTTCAAAGTACCCTCTACATTCTATCACTTTATCAAGCACTTACTACGTGGCAGGCATGCTGCTTTATGCATTATTTTTTTAATCCTTATGGCAACCATATGTAGTAGACATTGTTTTCCCTATTTTCTAGATGAAGAAATTCAGGTTCAGAGAGGTTACATAATTTGCCCAAGAGCACACAACTCACAAGTGGCAAAGCTAGGATACAGAAAAAAATCTGACTGCTTCCAAAGTCTGTGTTTTTAGCCACTGCAAGATACAGCCCTCCTGGTGCTCACTACACACAGGGATGAAGCCAACAGTCAGGCTTCTGGCCATCTCCCACATGCCTACAATGTACCATTGGAAAAAGTGGACACCTGAGAACAATGGGAAAATCCAAAGGTGTTGCTACAAAACTTCAGAGCAGGGTGATGGCCAAATAGGGGTCATTGTACTATTCTACTATTGTATGTACTTAGAGTTTTCCATTACAAGAATTAAAAAGAGATTACAATACAAATAAAACATTAAAAAGTAGTAAATGAAATTTTTTTTAAGAAACTACTTCTGAAAAATCATATTTTTACGACAAATCCTAGAAGGTTCAAACTGGAGGACACCTTGAAATTTTTCTATCTCAAACAACTTAACATTCACCAACAGAAGAACACCTAAGTCAAATGCTATGTTCACTTAATGGGACATTATACAGAATGAACAGAGCCACACACATCAACATGCATTAATCTCAGAAATATGAAATTAGGGCCGGCCCGTGGCTCACTCGGGAGAGTGCAGTGCTAATAACACCAAGGCCACGGGTTCAGATCCCATATACGGATGGCCAGTTAGCTCACTGGGTGAGCCTGGTGCTGACAACACCAAGTCAAGGGTTAAGATCCCCTTACTGGTCATCTTTAAAAAAAAAAAATGAAATTAAAGTTAAAAAAATGAAAAATGAATAATAGTATCTTTCATTTCAAGTGTAAAAACAAGTGAAATGATGCTATACATGGTTTGTGGCAGGTGTAGGTATAGCACAAAACATACATGAGAACGATAAACTCTAGTAACAGCATAATGATTATTTCTAGGGAGGAAGAGAGGGTAATGGGATTAGAAAGGCATTCGGAAGAGGCTTTAATGATCTTAAAAACATAAATAAATGTGGCAAAGTAACAGGGTTTATTAGAGTGGGTGGTAGGTGCATATGTGATTGTTACATTATTTTCTATGATTTTCTGTTTGAAATATTTCATAATTGTTAAAACTAGTTCATCACCTGTATTTTACAGCTAAAGAAACAGAGGTCCAGAAAAGTAAAATGACTGCAAGGTCACACAGCTAATAATAGAGACAATATTAAAACACAGGCCTCCAGTGTTCTCTGTGATTTCTGCTTTGCTTTTTGATACCTAGTAAACTCCCTGGGGCTCTTGCTCAACCTCCACAATTGAAGAATTGTGAAGCTGTGGTGCACCAGGTGGACTGGCCTACCCTCTTTTCCATGATTCATGTTTCTGGGCTCCCAGTTCTCGGTCCCCATGAACTAAGAACTACAGGCATTTTAATATTCAGAGACCTTGAAACTCGAAGTTTGGAGGACAAAAAAGCCACTAGCCAAATGGGTAGAATGATCATGATAAACGGCAATTTTAACAAGATTGGTTAGTGGCTCCCCCAGATATTATACACATCATTAGAAGTTTCAAATCTGAGCATAGGAGAGGAGGAGGGAGGAAAAACATCTCCTGGATAGCTGATAGAAACAGCAGAGAAAGAAAGAATTTAAATAACAAAAGCATTATATTCCTGGCTGTTCAGCAAAAGAGGCAACCAGTTCATTAAAAATAATTTAAATCTAAAATGTTTGGGGGCAGCAGATTGTATTTTAAGCCTAGATGTGTGTGAGAATCATGGAGAAGATTTTTCAAAACATCTGTATCTGGGACCCACTCTACCAAATTCCATTCATTTGTTGGAATTGGGCCCCATAGTGGCATTTCTCTAAAGCTACCTAAATGGTTCTCATGCACTGCCAGATTTGGAATCACCATTTTAGGGTGGTGAGTAGTAAAATTCAGCTATTGAAAAACAAATATTTTTTGAGTGTTCCTTATCACAGTGGTGTCAGGTGTAAAGGTTGTTTTTTGGAGGGGGGGTGTATTGTGCATGTGCAAGTGCTTGACTCTGTTTGGGGTTCTCAATACCTCCCTCACTCCAAGTCCTCACCCCCCAACCTCCAGGAATAGGTGCCCTACAGCAATTTTCTACCATCTCAGGAAGTTTTCTCAGGCTGCTCTCCAATCTCCATCCCAGGCCTCTCAGCTTCGTCCTACTGTTTTCCATTGACTCTACGTTCATGCTTCTGTTTCCACAGCCCTGTTCAGCTTCCTTGGATTAATAGTTCAGGTGGCCTGTCTGCTAGTCTGTCATCTCTAACATCCCCTCTCCACACTGGCTTCCTGATTTCCTCCACCCTCTCTAACCTGCTTCTCTCCCTTTCAGCCCAGATACCTGGAACTCTTATCCAGGACTCCCTTCTTGGGCCCCTCTTGCCTGGAAGTAAAGTTCTGGCAATGTGTACTCTTTCTCACTCATTTAATTTGGCAAATGAGTATAACTTTAATAACTCCAGGTTATCTTGTTCAGCAGCATCATTAGGAGTTAAGAATGACCTATCTAAGACCTGTGAATGATGTGCAAAGTGGATAAAGCCCACGCTGAAAAAACTGTAAAATCAATTTCTTCAAAACAAGTAAAATTTTTCCATTTGTGATTCCAGAGATATATGCTTACAAAATGTTTGACCTCAAGGAAAACTATGGAGTTTAAAATGAAAATGTCCTTCATCCCTGATAGGAAGTGGGAAGTGTTGCCCTCTGTCAGCCTGCAAGAGGACAAAGTTTGAAGTATCCTTAACATCCCATGTGCCCACATATACCACACCACCTCTGCCCAGATTCTGGAGGAGGCCAGAGCACCTATATTCATCACTTCAACTAAGGTGATTAATGACAGCTCTTGTTGGTTTAATAAGAAGTAAAACAGAAGATCTATCAAAGAGGGAGAACATTTATGATGTTTCCAGTTCTCCGGCACATTGGAGTCACACTCTAGCCCAGATCTCCTGCTGGGGTGACGTCTTGATGCCCTTCTAGGACACACAGAGTGGTCCAGTGCCCAGTGATTATCAGAAGGTCATTTGCAGAGATACTCTAATATAAATCCCTTCTAGGACCTCAGGGGTTACAATGTTGGGGACTCCACCTATAGCAAATGAATCAGACTCATCTCATCCTTATGTTCAAATCCTCTTAAGGTGTTCCTTTGTACAGTGGGATCTTTCTCTCATATAAAATATGAAATCTATAGGCATGCTTTTGTGTTTTTTAACATGGACTATTAAGAAACACTTACTTACTTACTTACACAAAAAAAGAATCTTAATTAGAATTATAATGTTAAGCCAAGAGGCTCAAAGGTCCCCAAACAGATTCAATTCAATGAGGTTCTCCAAGACACATTGTAGTCAAACTGTCAAAAGTCAAAGACAAAGAGAGAATCTTAAAAACAGCAAGAGGAAAGCATCAAGTCACCTATAAGGGAATTGTCATCAGACTAACAGCAGACTTCTCAGAAGAAAACCCTACAAGCCAGAAGAGAATGGGATGATATATCCAAAATAGTAAAAGAAAAAAACTGCCAGCCAAGAATATTATGCCCATCTAGGCTATCCTTCAGAAATGAAGGAGAAATACAAATACATGGAAATCAATCAACATGCTCCTGAATGACCTATGGGTCAAAGAAGAAATTAAACAGGAAATCAAAAAAATTCTTCAAACTAATGATAATAAAGACACATCATATAAAAACCTACAGGATACTGCAAAAGCAGTAGTGAGAGGGATTTTTATTGCAATAAATGCTTACATGAAAAGTATGGAAAGAGTTCAAATAAACAATCTGTTATACCTCAAAGAACTAGAAAAACAAGAACAATCCAATCTTAAAATTAGTATACAAAATGAAATAATTAAGACCACAGCAGAATGAAATAGAGACCAAAAATATAATACAAAAGATCAACAAAACAAAAAGATGGTCTTTGAGAAGATAAGCAAAATAGACAAACCATTAGCCATACTAACTAAAAAAAAAAGAAGAGAGAAGACCCAAATAACAAAAATCAGAAATGAAAAAGGAGACATCACAACTGAAACCACAGAAAACAAATAACCATTACAGACTATTATGAACAACTATACACCAACAAACTTGAAAACCTGGAGAAAATGGATAAATTTCTGAACACATACTAACCACCAAGAGTGAACCAAGAAGAAATAAAAAAATTGGAAAAGACCAATGAGATTGAAGCAGTAATCAGAAATCTCCCAACAAAGAAAAGCCCAGGACTGGATGTCTTCACTGCTGAATTCTAGCAAACTTTTAAAGAAGAATTAATGCCAGTTATTTTCAAAGTATTCCCCCAAAAATTGAAATGGAGGCCATTCTCCCAAAATCATTCTCTGATCCAAAATCAGACAATGATACAACAAAAAAAGAAAACTACAGACCAACATCCTTGATGAACATAGATGCAAAAATCCTCAACAAAATATTAGCAAACAGAACACAGCACCACATCAAAAAGATTATACACCATGATCAAGTGGGATTCATCCCAGTGATGCAAGGATGTTTCAACATATGCAAATCAATGAATGTGATACACCACATCAACAAAATCAAGAACAAAAACCATATGATTATCTCAATAGATGCAGAAAAAGCATTTGACAAAATTCAACATTCCTTCACAAAAAAGTCTCTCAATAAATTAGGTGTAGAAGGAAAGTATCTCAACACATTAAAAGCCATAAACAACGGGCCTGCCCGGTGGTGCACTCGGTAGAGTGCGGCGCTTGGGAGTGTGGCGGCGCTCCCGCCGAGGGTTCAGATCCCATACTGGTTGAGCGTGGTGCGGGCGCGACACCGAGGGTTGTGATCCCATTGCCGGTCGTGGTACGGGCATGACACCGAGGGTTGCAATCCCGTTACCGGTCATGAAAAAAGACAAAAAAAATAAAAGCCATATACAACAAACCCGCCACCAATATCATCCTGAATGGGGAAAAACTGAAAGCTATCCTTTTAAGAACAGAAACAAGACAAGGATGCCCACTCTCACCACGCCTATTTAACATAGTATTAGAAGTACTTGTTGGAGCAATCAGGCAAGAGAAAGAAAGAAAAAGTATCCAAATTGGAAAAGACTAAGTCAAATTGTCCCTGTTTGCAGGTGACATGATCCTGTATATAGAAAACCCTAAAGACTCTACCAAAAAACTCTTAGAGCTGATAAATGAATTCAGCAATGTTGCAGGATACAAAATCAGTATACAAAAATCAGAGATGTTTTTATACTCCAACAACAGACTAGCAGAAAAAGAAATCAAGAAAGCAATCCCATTTACAATATCTACCAAAAAAATAAAATACCTAGGAATCAATTTAACCAAGTAAGTGAAAGATCTCTACAATAACTACAAATCACTGATGAAAGAAAGTAAAGAGGACACCAAAAGATGGAAAGACATTCCATGTTCGTGGATTGGAAGAATTAACATTGTGAAAATGTCTGTACTGTCCAATGTGATCAACAGATTCAATGTGATCCCCATCAAGATACCAATAACTTTCTCCACTTAAATAGAGAAAACAATCCTAACATTCATATGGAACAACAAAAGACCCCAAATAGCCAAAACAATCCTGAGAAAAATAAAAAAATAAAGCTGGAGGCATAACACTATCTGACTTTGTTATACTACAAAGCTATAGTAACTAAAACAGCATGGCACTGGCATAAAAACAGGCCCACAGACCAGTGGAACAGAATAGAGAACCTAGAAATCAACCCATATACTTATAGCCAACTGATCTTTGACAAAGGCGCCAAGAACATACATTGGGGAAAAGACTGTCTCTTTAGTAAGTGGTGCTGGGAGAACTGGACATCCACATGTAGAGGAATAAAACTAGACCCATACTTCCCGCCATACAAAATCGACTCAAACTGGATTAAAGACTTAAATATAAGACCTGAAACTATAAGACTCCTAATAGAAAATGTAGGGGAAACACTTCAGGAAGAAGGACTGGACAAAGGCTTTATGAATAAGACCCCAAAAGCACAGGCAACAAAAGAAAAAATAAATGAACTATATCAAGCTAAAAAGCTTCTGCACAGCCAAGGAAACGATTAACAAAGTGAAAAGACAACCTACAGAATGAGAGAAAATTTTGGCAAACTATACATCTGACAAGGGATTAATATGCAAAATATACAAGGAACTCAAACAACTTAACAGTAAAAAATAATTCAAGTAAAAAATGGTCAAAGGAGATGAATAAGCATTTCTCAAAGGAAGACATACAAATGGCCAACAGGTATGTGAAAAAATGTTCAACATCATTAATCATGAGAGAAATGAAAATCAAAATCACTTTGAGATATCTATATCACCTCACCCTAGTTAGACAGGCCATTATAAAAAAAGATAGAGAATAACAAATGCTGGTGAGGATGCAGAGAAAGGGAAACCTTCCTACAGTGTTGGTGGTACTGTAAATTAGTGCAGCCATTATGGAAAACAGTATGGAGGTTTCTCAAACAACTATAGATAGATCTACCATACAATCCAGCAATCCCACTGCTGGGTATATACCCAAAGGAATGGAAATCATCATGTTAAAGGGATAGCTGCACTCCTATTTTTATTGCAGCTCTATTTGCAATAGCCAAGTTATGAAACCAACCTAAATGATGATGGCAGATGACTGGATAAAGAAAATGTGATACATCCTCCCACATCCAGACACACCACTCCAGTGCCTTGGAGCCCACCTGGTGACCTCAGGCATGGGGCTGGAGACCAGATCCCCCTCCCACAACCAGGCACACTGTGCCAGCACCACAGGGCCTGCATGGTGATCTGAGGCATGGAGCCAGGGACCGGACACTCCCCACAACCAAGCAAACTGCCAGCACCAAGGAGCATGCCAAAAATATCACCTGCATGTGGGTGGCTCACCACAGCCACCACTATAACCATGGCTGCCACAAAAGCGGCTAGATGCCACAACCACCATGCAGATGGTCCACCAGCCACTGGAGTGCATTGACACAAGGAGAGTCACCAGCAGAGATCAAGAAAAGAAGAGGATGTCTCTCTCCACAGAGCCCATTTCAGAGTGACAAAAGAAGCATCTGCTCTGTAATAATATTGGGGGACCTGATCACACCTCTCAGCATTGGACAGATCATTTAGGCAACAAATCAACAGAGTAACCATTATTCTTTCAGAAGGAGAGAAGAAATCTAGGGTAATTAGAGGGGGATGGGAGAGATTGGACAAAGGGCATAAAGAATAATTATAATTTGTAACAATATATATGCTAGTAATATTGATTTGATCATCATATCTCAATGTTGAACCCCCAAAATTTGTATAATCAATTTTGATTCAATAAAAAATTTTTCAAAAAGAAAATGTGACACATATACACAATGGAATACAACTCAGCGATAACAAAGAACGAAATTCTACCATTTGCAGCAACATGCACAAGCTTGAAGAAAATTATGTTAAATGAAATAAGCCAGGTACAGTAAGAGAAATACCACATGTTCTTGCTCATAAGTAGGAGCTAAAAATTAAATAAATAAATAGAAAGAAAGAGAGGAAGAAAGAAAGAAAGAAAGAAAAAGAGAAAGAAAGAAACAACAATCACATTAATACACTGAACTTTCAGAAGGAGAGAACAGAATGGTGGTTACTAGAAGCGGAAAGGGGAAGGGGGATGGGAGGAGAAGGGGATTTAATAAGAAATGAGTTAGAAATTGGTTAATGGACACAAAGAGTGATTATATATTGTGATGATGAATAAGCTAATTATCCTGATTTGACCATCACATATTGTACATATTGATAGTCAACTCTCTACTCCACAAATATGTATAATCAATTAAGTTTCAATTAAAAAAAAATCTCCTTCTGATAAGTAAGATTTTGAGTCCGCATTCAGTTGCAAAATTGCATTAAAAGAAAAACATTCTCTGTACTTCTCCACTGACCTCTCAGCCCTGGAAGCATATGTGTCTTCCAAGCATAAGTACAAACAGCAAATGAAATGTACCAGGGGCCATAGAGATCTAGAATCTGATATGTATTTAATAAGTGCTTTGTGATTTATTTATCGATTGATTATTTGAAGTACATGTTCTGCCTTCCTTGATCCATCCTCTATGTTGGGCACTGACAGTCTCCCACAATTGTGCCACCCCCCACCCACGCACACACACACTGTCTCTATCTCCTTGGTTATTGTGATCGTGTCAAGATGGGGTTTTAATGAATCTATTCACTACTGAGCTAAGTAATAAAGCAGATAAAGATTTTTTTAAAAGCCTTTAAAAAAAAAAATAAAAGCAACTCTAACAAAGGACTCCAGGAATAAGCAAGCCTTCAGCAAAACAGTCTGTTAATACTTGAAAAAAACAAGTAGGATCTAACTCTACTGCCTCACACTCCAGGATCACCACAGCCTACAGCAGTCACTCAGAAGGATCACAAAATTACTGACATTGAATGGCAATGACCTCGGACCTCATATACCCCTTCTCCTAGAAACAACATCCTCTTTCACCCAGCAAGATGCCAGTGTGGGGTTAACTGCTGAGTCAGACCAGCAGCCAAAATGCTTCCAGGTCAGCCTCTGTGGTGGCCAGGAGAGAATTATTTCTTCCTCCATGCCAAGGTCCTGATGAAGCCTCAGAAAATGTCACTAAAACTGTTGCCTTGGACAGAGTGGCTACTGTTGGCTCTGATACGGCCAGTTTTGCTAGGAAAGACCCCCCCTTCTCTTTCATCATCATGACTTGAATTCCAACCTAGTGTAGACCTTGACCCCACAGACCTAGGATTTTGATTAGAGTGGCGGAGCCTGACTTGGTTCCTACCCATAGGATGAATTTTTGTAATATGAGTAACTTAAGTACATGCACTCATTTTTAAATTTTTTGATATTATTAAAATTATTAAAGTAAGAAAACTGCAAAATAATCTTTATATAAAAATTTAATGAAAAGTATGGAATAATAAAATAGAACAGAGGTTGAAAAAACTATGGCCTAAAGGCTGAACCTGGCCTGCCATGTGTTTTTACATGACTCACAAGCTATGAATGGTTTTTACAGTTTTAAATAGTGGGGGGAAAAGACAAAAGAATAATAATATTTCATAGTATATGAAATTTAAATTTCAGTGTTGATAAAGTTTTATTGAAACACAGCTATACCCATTGATTCATGTATTATCTATGACGGCTTTTGTACTGCTACGGCAGAGCAGAGTTGTTGCAGAAGATGCTATATGGTCCATAAAGTACAAAATATTTACTATGTGGCCCTTTACAGGGGTTTGCTGACCCCTGGAATAAAGAAAGAAAAAAAATACTCCAAGTTGCACTTTATCAAAGCGACATTTTTCTATTTTTCCCGTTTTATTTCTATTGGCAGAGAAGGCATTATTTTAATTTGATTATTTTAATTTGTGCTCTCTTAAAATAAAAGAATATAACTTAATCACTGTAAAAACGGAAGGTGGCCTGAAAGAATAGAGAAAGTAAACATCACCAATAAATAATCTCAACATTGAAATAAACCAAATGCTAACATTTTAGTACTATTTTTTTCATCTTTGTAACATGTATTTCCAGCTTTTACAAAATTGGGCTCACAGTATGTTGCATTTTACTTTCTTTCACTTAAATTTAAATTATGAACATTTCCTGCAAACTTTTTGATATTAAAATCAATGTTAAGTGAAATGTTTCTTCCCATTTCTTGAATAATGCCTTGTGGGCTATTTTACCACATCATAGAAAATGGTCTTTTTTTCTAGAATCAAAAAGAAAATAGCTGAAGCCAATTCCTGGGAATATAGAAGAGAAGTCTTGCAGCCCTTTCAGTTACCAGAATCTTTATGTTCTGTTTTATACTTCTTTGAAGAAATAAGACATTTTTCTTTAATAAGCAAATCGTTAAAAATATAAAGTGCCATTCTCTAGCCTTTTGTTGTGAAAAATTTTCCATTGGGGGTTTTATTGGTTTCTATGTTGTTTAAGTATAATATTTCTGCATGTCTATAATATCCTCTCTGTATCTATGTACAAATACTTATATGAAACATAACCATACTTGCAGAGTTATGCCAGTTCCTTCTGTGAGAGCCATTGTTGAAAAGCATTACTAATTACTGGAAGGATCAAGTTATTTTATTATCAAAGGGCATATATTGGAAATAAAAACTGTTTTGAAACCACACCTAGCAACCCAGCAACAGCTATGCTGATGCATAACTAATATGTTTAATCCAAACTATTTCCTTAGGTTTAAGTGGCAAAGATTCAACATCAAAAGACTAAAGGGTTGAGGAGGAGGGGTGTGGAAAGCTATGCTGCTTTGCGCTAGCTTTTCTTGCTATCACGAATGGAGATTCCCAAAGCTGCTGTTGGAAAATAAGCTACATTGAAAAGGAATGGCTTCAGTTCCACACATGGCCTTTATTCTATGCAGAAACCAGAGTTGCTTTTGTTTTACATTACAACTTCTACTCTCCAGATGGAACTGAGGGACATTGAATCAATTTGAAAAACCAAAGTTTTTACTGTAAGTGATGCATGTTGAGGGATAGGACCTCATTGTGGATAACCAGAGTGTGGAGTCGAGTTCATTTTGGTTCCCTTAACTGTGCAGAGGGCAACAAGTAAGTTTACTGTAGTGGGGACAAACCAGTGATTAGCTGTGATCTGTAAATCTTAGTTCACTAAAACCCCAAAACCTTTAGGCTGTTTATTGCAATCACAGTGATTCACATACATCCAAAGAAAGAAGGAAAGCAAGGAAAAGGGGAGAAGGAAAGGAAGGAATGAAGGGATGAAGGGAGGGAAGGAGGAAAGCAAGGAAAGAGTGAAATAGAAAGGGAGAAGGAAGGAAAAGGAGAAGGAAATAAAGAAAAGCTATTGGCTTGTAACAACTTTTATTAGCATCTCTCTGAGTTAATGATGGAATCTTTGCAGCTGAGGAATTCTTTGATGATTTACAGCCAAGAAGAAGATCATTGCACCCCTGTGGATTTAAAATATATGCATATTTTCAACTGCCACGGGCTCTCTGTTTTTGCTGCCAGACATAGTGATGAAGTTAAGGAGATAATTCTTTCCATGAGGAGGAATCGAGGCAAGGAGACAATGGCTTGAACTGCAGGAAGAATCGCCACAGAACTCTGAGGTCGAACTGTGCTGCATGGTCAGATTACTCATCTACAAGGCAGGCCGATCATGCCACCAGCAAGGTGGGAGAGCAGGTGGCTATGAAAGTGCTTGGCACACAGTAGGTCTTCAACAATGACTGCTGCTTCCAGTCAGGGGTGTTCGGCAAATCTGTGGCTACCTGAAAACAAAGGAATGCCTTTCGGGCCACATGTATGGAACTGCTGGTATTTTATAAGCCACAGCACACAAATTACCCCCCAGAGAGGCTTCTCTTAATGGCAGATATTTTATGGGGTCTTTTTAAATGGCTTGGCCACATCAGAGTGCAAATGCATTTTTTAACAAGGTTCTGAGCCATACTCCTCCTGGAAGGAAGAAGCTTCTCCCATCTGATTTAGCTCCTACATTATTACCCAGCCTTGTAAAACAAAGCCAGCAAAAGGCAAACTGGGCGATTGTAAAAATTATTTTCTAATAATCATTCATTGCGAACTTCAATGTCAATGCGGCTTGACTCCTGTGGTGGGCTGGACAGGAGCCAGACTGTGGAGAATGAAAGCCAAAGCACCCAGTGAATAGTTGGCAGACTTCAGCTCGGAACTGGATGGCTGGGTTTGGGAGATGAAAGGTAAGTCTTGGGCCCAACCGTGCAGCAAATGAAGCAGCCAAATGGCCCCTCATCTCTATCTGCCACCTCCCATCCACGGTTCTCCATAAGCTGGCAACTGGGGAAAGAAATCACAGCCACTGCCAACTCCTTTTCTCCTAGGAACAAAGTAGAATGTACCTTTCACTTGTCATTGTTGGTAGGTAATTTTTTGGTCACTAAACCCTAACCAGAAAGGCTTTTAGAAGGATTCAGACATGAGCCTACAGGGGAAAGGAGTGGCAAACTCAGGATCCGGGCATGCTAGGCAGTGGTGCCCTAAGTGCTCCCAGCCTCAATAATAATCACAGCTATCTCTACTGAGTGCTTACTAATTGCTTTAAGCATATTCCTCTTTAATAATCACGTCAACTCTATTATTATTCCCCTTTTACAAATGCAGAAACTGAGACACAGAAGTTAATTAACTAGCCCAAAGTCACATAGCTGGTCCCAAAGTGATAAAAATCTCTGATCTGGGGCTGAGCACATAGCCTCTTAGAATAAAGACTACATTTCCCAGCTTCCCTTGCAGCCAGGTACATCCAATAGGATAGGAGGGTTGTGTAGGTAACTTCCTAGACTTGCCTTTAAAGGAAAGGAGCTCTTCCCCCATTTGTCCCCCTTCCACCATGCTGCTGCTTGGAATGTTGATGAAGTAACGAGACATCTTGGATCCTATAGTTGAAGCATCGTCCTATGGCTGGTGCGACAAGAAGACTGAAGGAGCCTGGTTCCTGGACAGCCACGGAGTATGCAGCAGCTACACTAGTCCTGGGCCACCTGTCTCAGACTGTGAAGGATCACCATCACTCCCTGTGATTACAGCTTAAAAATAACTAGCCTCATTCAGATTTTGGACTACAAAAATATACGTAATTCAGATAGCCTTAAACTCTCCAATCTTTAATGCCCCCCAAATCACCATCTTGCCTAAACATCAGGAGTGCCAGATTCTCTTCACTCTATCTCACCCTTGTCCACTTATTTCTAGGAACCCCAGGGATTTCATATTCCACCAGCCTGTCCTGGTTGATGTTTGTCCTTTTGATTTGGCCACATCCTTGTCTACACTGGTCTCAAGTGGAATCTCAAGTGGAATTTATCTCAAGTGGAATCACAATCTTAGGAGTACAGACTTTGGCCTCAGGCAACCTAACTTTGAAGTCTGGCCCTACTGTATACTGGTAGGCAATATATTTAGTATCCCTGTGCCACACACAGTCTTCTCATCACATCTTAAGGCTATTTGAGGAGTCTATGAATGACCATACATAAGGCACTTAGAACGGTGCCTGGCACGTAGTGAGCACTACATAAATGCTAGCCATCATTATTGTTGGTATCTGAGCCTGCCAAAGAGTCCCACAAAGTGGCCCCTCCCCAACCAATCTGTACCAAAAACAGACCACGGGCCCCATCCAATAGGCCTGAAGTACTTTCAGTCCTCCACATGGCACTTTTCTAGGTTGTAAAATGTTAAGATCTAGGTCCCATCAGCCACTCTACTATATCATAAGAATAAGAAAACAGTTCAAGAGGCTTACTGAGTTTAGAGAATTTTTAAAGAACAAAAGAGGAAACTGACCATCACTCTCTTCGAAAGAGCAACACCACTCCCTTAGAAAATCCACTATCCCTGACCCAGCTAAAGTCTAGCAATCATTAGCAAATCACAGATGGAGTCTATGTGAATATTTGGCTTTTCACCCTCCAGCTTATTTATTCAGCCAATGACTGCCCTCCCTCTGAACAACTGAGAAAACATTAAAGTAACAATTGCTGATTGTGACAAAGTTTGTCAGCATTTGTTCTAGTCTTCCTAAGTCTAATTTGTATAAGGTTCACTCTTTTATTAATAGCTTTTGGAAAATAGCACCCTTCGCAATAGGCAAACTATTATCACAAACAGCCATGTCAATGGGTATAATTCCTTATTATACCAAAAACCAATTCATATCTGGCAATTTACGGATGTACACTTTTATACCTCCACCCAACTGCAACCAGCAGAGCTTTGTATGATTAATATGGCATAGCACACTAAAATAAAACCTTTTGCTGAGTTGAAGGCAAAGACAAACTTTGAGGACCAGGACTAAAATCTAGTAGAAAATTACTAGTTTTATTACAATTGCATTGGATATTTTGTATGGAAAGAGAAAAGGCTTGGACTGAGAATCATTTGTTAAGTTGTATCTGGTCTCATCCAGTTTAATTCAGAGGAAATAATATGAGCTTAAATTAACACATATCCTTCCCCAGCTAATGAAATTTTATCCTTTCAAGCAGCAAGTCACCGCTGGCATTATTTGTACCTCCAGAATCTTCAGACTTTATTGTCACCATTTTCTCTGTTGACAGAAAAATTTTTTAACCCTGCAACAGCCAATGGTGTCACGCACACCTTCCAGTGGGAAGCCAGCCAAGTAAAATCCAAGAGGAAATTGTCACATGGAGACACATAAATCATGCCTGATTGAGTCCATTGCTAGATGTGAGGATCTCAGTGCCTTGAGTCCCCAAGAACCTTCAGCACAAGAAAATTCAAAATAGACACTACCAAGTTAATATAGTCACCAAAGATTTCACATTTAGTCAATTTCCCTTTGCTCTCAAAACCATATCTCCTTTCTGTACTTTTTTCTTCTTTTACTCAAATCAGGAAGTATTCAGGTTACACCAAAACTACCCCATCATTTCACTAATAAGGAGAATGGAGTAAAAAGGAGAAATTGAAGGCAGAGAGGGGGAAAGTTGTAGAGCGATGGTAGAGGCATCTTACCTGTCCCCAGGGGGGACAGCCGCAGTTTCAGTTGTTCATTTGCAATTTTACTTCGAGGAAGTCTCCATCTATAAATATTTCCTCTTGAACCTCCCAAATTCCACGATCTCTGAACAATTTCTATCTTTTTCTCTCTCTCATTCTCTTCTTTGCTTTTAATGAACTTGTTACTTGTGATACAAGATAACTCAAAGACAGTTTCTACAATTACTTTTCTTTTTTCTTTTAAGAAACAGCAGTAGCTGTCAGAAAGCCAAATTGGCTTGATCTTCCAAGCAGACCTGAGATAAAAAGGTAGTTCCGTTTCTCTTACTAAGATTAGAAACCAAGGTATCAAGGGTAACAGCAATGATGTTCCTTCTGAAAGCACTTCAGCTCTTCTGTAGACCACCTCCCCTTCAAATGCAAATTTAAGCAGTCTTTATTAGGAAGTATTAGTTTCCTTTTTAACCTCAAGCATCAATACCATTTGTTATAGGCAGTTGCTATAATTGGACCGTGGGCTGACAATGCACCAATAATGTAGGCTGCTATTTGATGGGTGTGGTTGTAAGAGTATCCACCCCCTGAAATTCCCACCGTTGAGGTACTTTCCTTAAATTAAGAAATGGTTTTTCTTTAAATATGCAGATATGTATGTCAGAGAGCTTCATTAACAACTATGCATCTGCTGGCTGATCTCCCAGCACTCAGGTCCTACTTCCTAAAGTTAGTTACTGCTCAAAGTCAAAGATGTGATCACATCATGGCAGGGTAATGTCCAGGTTCCATATCTTTGTATTGAAGGCCTTCGTAATCTGCCTCCTACCTTTGCAGCCTTTTCCTCCATCACAGGTACTCAACACTGAGATTACAGGAAAACCTTTAACCTAAACCACTTTGTTTCCTTGTGTTCACGAGGTTTCTTTAACCCAGAATTTCCTTCTCTACATTCTACCACTCCACCCAATCTTCCATCAGTCAAAATCCAACTGATTCTTCAAGACCCAGTCAAAATGCCAATTCCTATATAAGTCTTCCAAAGCCCCATCATTCACTGATGAATTCTTTTTTCTAGATATCCAGTAAAAAAAAAAAAGGGGGATGGTTTCCCCTTCTGAGGATCACTTGGTCATAGCTGGGTGTGAATGCTACTGGCGTCTAGTGGGTAGAGTGCTAAACATCCTGCAATGCACAGAGCAGCTCAGTTTCTCCAACAAAAAACTCATCTGGCCCAAAATGTCAACAATGCCAAAGTTAAGAAACTCTGGATTAGACAAATGCTTTTATTACTACTCCACCTCCTCCAAGCCTCATTAAATTGACAGTCAAGTATTAAAAAGGATCAAAAATAGAAAGAGACCAAAGTAGAGGAGACAACAGTGGGCCAGAGCTGTCCAAATCTTTGCATATGGAAAGTAGACGGTGAAATTGGTGACTGACTGAGAGTGAAAAAACCATTTAGTCTAAATAACTCTGCTCCCAATAACTCTGCTCCCAATTTCCTCACGTGATTTCTTTGACCTAGAATTCCCTTTCCTACATTCTAATGTTCCAGTCAATCTTTGAATAGTCAAAAGCCAACTGATTATTCAAGACCTAGTCAAAATGCCAATTCTTTGACAGACCTTCCAAAGCCCCCTTTTCTTCCCTCTCTCTATCATCCACCGATGAGTTTATTTTTCTAAACATCCAATAAAAAATAATGAAGAAAGTGAAAGTGAAAAAATGAAGAGAGCAGAAACCTAACTCTCTTGGGGCCAGGGGAAAGTGCCCAAAAAGAGTAAGCCAATTCAGACCATAGTATCCTGGAAAGGCTTGGAACCTAGAAGCCCCAAATAGCAATCATGCTGTGAGGGGTAGGACTGGAAATATCAGGATAGGTTCAAAACCAAAGTCAGGCAGCTCCCCCACTGGGTTGATTCTCCAGAAAAACCAAACCAGAAGGTTCTATGGAGGACAGAGGAAGCAAGCAGGAGCTCCTGTTGAAGTCAAGGGGGTTAAGTGCATATGGAACCGTGAGACCCACAACTGCCTTCCTCCACTCGGCCCCCAGAGAATTCTTCCCGAGAGAAATAAAACTTTCGATTTTAAAAGACCTAGAAATACTGGCACTTAGGGTCCCACCTAGTCAGTTTTGGTCTAGCCAGCAAATCCTGTGCAAACTCACAGAGCTTTCATCAGCTTTTTATTGCCCCACTCTTCACTATAAATAGACAACCAAGGATCATCAGACATTTGAGAAAACTAACATGAAAGACAGAGACCAAAACCCAACCAACCACCCAAACAAACAAATGGAAAAAGAACTAGGAAGAAACAGAAACAGTACGGGTAGAGGGAGAAAAAGTAAACATGAAAATTTGTATCCTAAGAGAATTTGTATCCTAAAAGAGAATTTGTATCCATTAAGAAAGAAAATACTTATATTTTTAAAAGAAAAAAGAAAAATGGAGAATAGCCAAAAAAATTAACAAAAATTTGAAATTCAAAGGATTGAAAATAAAGTTGAAAAACATCTCCCGAGAAGTTGAATAAAAAGAGAAAGATACAGGCATAGGAGAGATAAGCTAAGATACCTGGAGGATCAAGAGAAGTCGGCCAGCATCCAAGTAATGTGAGTTCTAGGAAAATAAGACAGTAAAAAGGGAAGGAAGAAAATTATCAAGGCAGTAACACAAGAATATTTCACAGCACTGATACATTAAAAGGGGCTACCTAGTACTCAGCACAATAAAAGACCTGTACCAAGATATATATCACTGTGAAATTTCAGAACTCTGGGAGTAAAGAAAAGATGTTAGAGACTATGAGAAAGGAAAATCTGTAAAAGGTATAGTCACATATAAAAGGTAAAAAATTATTTAGGAGAGTTTCACTTCCAGTTAGGATACAGTGAGAGGCAAGACATGATTGTTCCTCTCCTAACAATGAGGAAAAGCTGCGAGAGCTACAAGATGATAGTTTGTAAGTCCCATCCTAGAACTGAGAATGCAAAGAAACCTACGTGAACTAAATTGCAAAAGAGTCAAGCCTTTCCTAGTTTGCTTTCATTCCAGGAGACCTGTCTTAGTCCACTTTGGCTGCTATAACAAAATACCTTAGACTGAATAGTTTATGAACAGAAATTTATTGCTCACAGTTCTGGAGTCCGGGAAGTTCAAGATCAAGGCACTAGCTGTTCAGTGTCTGGTGAGGGCTTGTTCCTCTAAGATGACTCCTTCTATGTCCCCACATGGTAGAAGGGTAAAAGGGGGCTAACCAGCTCCCTCAGGCCTCTTTTATAAGCCCACTAATACCAGACCTAATCACCCCCCAAAGTCCCCACTTCTTAATACCACCACCTTCAGGGTTAGGTTTCAACATATGAATTTTGGGGGGACAAATACATTCAGACCATAGCAGGATCAGTGCCATAGACAGGAGTAAGAAGAAATCAGCTGAACTATTAATGAACCTTGAACAGCTGTTTATGGGCTGGTGAGAGAGTAGCAGCATCCCCAGGCTCCCAGCCAAAGCGCAAATCTGCACCCGCCTGCCAACTTCTTCCAGGGCCTTCTCCAAGTGCACAGGGGTAGTGCACAGGGGTAGCACACAGAAGTCTGAAGTCAGGGCAGGAGAACTGAGATAAATCTCTCCAAAGTACTCTGAGCCTTCACCAAACCCAAAGCAGTCTACAGAGGCTGAGGTGGGGTGGGAGAGCTAAAGAAATCCCTCAGACACTCCTGTTCTTTCCTAAGAGCATCACGGACCTTGGAGGGCTGGGATAGGGCAAAAGTTCAGAGAGAGCAAGGTCTCTGGAGGTGCAGAAAGCCAGGAGTGAGATTAATAGCAAAGAGAATGCACAAGCAGTCCAAAAAGCTGGCAGCCAGGTTACAAAGCAGAAAGCGGTCGCCTGCAGTTTGGAGAGCTGATCATTTGGTGACAAAGCTTAAAGGGATCCCTAGAGTCTCACTGGCTTAGATTCAGAGGTCTACTGTAGGGAAAGTGCTCATCTTGTCTTCATGATATTGGAAGCCAGTGGTGCCCTTAATCTAACTAGAGTTACAACTGAGCCCAGACCCAGGGCAACTACACATTAGATTGACTTAAAACAAAACACACACACACACACACACACAAAATTACCCTGACAGGCAGATGTTCTCTTTCTGGGGGGATACTAAATGAAGGTACATGATTGTAAGATCCTTGCATTGTTTGAGAATTAATGTAATATTTGAATATAGACTATGATTACTTAAAGGTGTACATTCTAGATCCTAGACTAACAACTAGAAAATATCACAAAGAAGTATAGTTTAAAATAAAAACAGTAAAGGTAATAAAATGACTAATTAAAAAACAGTTAATTTACTCAAAAGAAGGCAGGATATAAGAACCAGGAACAAAGAAGAGAGGGGACAAATAGCAAGATGACAGACTTAAACCCAAACATATCAATAATTCCATGAAATGTAAGTAGATTAGACAATTCAAGTAATAGGCAGAAATAGTCAGTCTGGAAACAAGGCAGGACCCACCTATACACTGTTTACAAGATAACCATTTTAAGTATAAAGTCAAGACATTTTACACGTAAAGTAAAAGAGTGCCTGCAAACACTAGTCATAAGAAAGCTGGTTAATTTTGTTAGTATCAGACAAAATAGACTTCAGGGCAAAGAGTGTAACCAGAGATGAAGGGGGACATTTCCTAAGGATAAAGGGGTCCATTCACCAAGAAGACCTCACGTCCTAGACATGGATACACCTAATCACGGAGCTTCAAAATATGTGAAGAAAAATTAACAGAACTAAAGGGAGAAACGAATCAATCCACAATCTTAGCTGCAGATTTAACACTTCTGGCTAAAACCAGTAGACAAAACATTAGCAAGGCTGTACAAAGTTTGGACAGCAGGACCAATCAATTTGACCTTATTGACATGTATGGAATACTACATCAAACAACTGCAGAACATACTGTGAAAAGAGGTGGAGACCAGGCAGCCAATGGCTGAAGAGGGAATTAATTGGCTGGAGGTGTGGAAAACCGAAGGGGTTCATAGAGATTTGTTATTTGCTACATGGTATGGAGCCCTCTCCTCCGTGTCCTCATTAAACGTTCAGTATAATCTATATTACTCTCTATGCTTTAGAAGTGGATTTCATTTTGGAGCTATGAAAAGGTATTGAGTCCAGTTTTGCAGTCAGCTTGGGGTGAAACAAGAGGCTTCCTGTGAGAAGTCGACCTTACCTGGGCCAGTAGTTCTGAGTCCCGCCCGGGATGTTTAAGGTGGAGGAGGCAGCTTCCGCTCAGAAGTGAGCCAGGTGAACACCTTCATCCTGACGGCCAGAGACACAGGAGGCCGACCTGGCACTGTCACAAAGGTCCTCAAATTCACCACACTGGCAAAGGGGAGATGTGAAATGGCCCTGGCTTCGGTGTGACCACCTTTGAAGGTCATCCGGAACCAGATGAGAAGTTACCAGTGTGTGATGCTAGGTGCACTTTCTCCAAGAAACTCCCTTGTGAAATCACAGGCAGAAGGATAGTGTTGAAGCTAGTCCTGATGGAGACACTTAAGTTCCTGAGAAATCAGATTCTTTCCTGGATGGTGAAAAGACGCCATTGCAGAGATGCTTAGGGGAATTTCACTCACCTGCTGCTGCAGGTTGGCCTGGAGCCTGGAGTCCTTTTGTGGGGCTGACAGTCCAGCTAGCACTTCCCAGAGCCATAGGCACTTGGCGGGGAGGGGGCTAAGGGGAGGTACAAATCTAAGAATTGCAGAGGAGGTCTCGCATTGTGGGTAAACTCTGCAGCAGAAATGCTGTAGACTAGGCCAACCGCGGAGCTGGAGAAGCAGCAACAAATTCGTGGAAAGTTTGCAAGGCTTTGGTACTAGGAATTACACCAGGCCTCAAAGTCACAAAAGCCTCTGTGTGGTAGGACACCCATCAGCCCTCAAACAGGCACATGGTGTGCGGTGAGGTGCTGGGATCTATATGGCCAGTTCCTGACCACACACCAACAGAGAGGCCAAAGACCCTCTGTGTCAGACTCGAAGAACTTGCAGCTACTCATGAGCTGGGTAAACAGCATTTTGAAAATCAGGTCTAAGGGAGTGTTGATAGCAAAAGAAAGCAAAAAAACCAAAAAACTTTAGACTTCACCAGAGGCCAGGGAGGCTCCCAGATTCTCCCTGACCGTGGAGTTAATTTGGGAGGAAGAAGTGAGGGGTGGTGGAAAGAGCTGCCTTCTGGGGACTAGACTGAACAATATGGTTCGGAGGCATCTATGTGAGTTTGGGGCCTGGAGGTGATGAAGTTTGTGCTCTGAGATTACAACACTGTGTATGAAGCCTCAGGAGCCCCCTGCCCACTTCTCCTGCCTTGTCCCCTCCCAAAGGGCACACTGGCCCTTGGGCTTATTCATAGGTGATTGGTTGCAGGGGTGATTGTTTTCTTGTGTCTCATTTCTTGTGTCTCGTTACTGTGAGGGGAGTGGTAGGGACTTTTCTTTGTTCCACATTGTATTCTCTAAGCCTGAAACAGTACCTGGAGACTTAGGGATTATTTGTTACAGAAATGGGATCAAGGAGGCCATCAGAGGGACTCCTCAGAGCAAGCCCAGCACATGCCAGGATCACGGACTATGTCCTCTAATGTGCTTTCACTGTGGAGATTTTTGTCACAAACAAGATTGCTGTGACCACTCGGGCATTGGTCTCCAGCACCCAGCAGTCTTCAGAATCACAGAACAAATTTTAAAACCTAGTAACAGACCACCAGGGCCTCTGTGAGACAGAAATGCTCACGTGTTCATCCTGGTGTCAGCTGGATTCAGAATGACCGTCTTGTAGTCTTTCATCAACTCCATTCCAGACTCCCACAACCCACGTCAGGAAATGACAAAGGGGCTGAGGAGCCCACCATGCCAGCCCTATGAGGGAAGGAATCCACTAAATGTACTATCTCATGCCCCCTCTGGGGCCAGAGACCCTGCAGAGAGGGGTGTCACCTGATGGTGTTGGGTTAGACACTTGGAGCAGGCCTCAGTTCTGAGGGTGGAGGAAGGGGTGTGGTGAAGGTCAGGCTGGGGGTCCCACCTATACCTCCAGGAATCTTTAAATACTCATGCTGCACTGACACCCCAACGTCCCAGGAACCACCCGCAGCTCAGCTGGTCTAGAGGGGTTGCCACCTGGCCAGGCTGGAGTGGGGAGGCGCTCAGACAGGGGCCTGCCTGGGGTCTGCACAACTGGGCTGCATAAGGAAGCGGGATCCCGAGAGGGTCCACCTAGGAGAAGGGGAGGGGAGGTTGGCCGGCAATCTGAGAAGCATCAGGTCTCACAAGGGGAAGCTGTATTTGTTTTCTCTTCACACGCTGCTGACAGAGAAGAGTCAGATAGATAAGTCAAGGGAGGGCAAACATTTTCCCAGTGGAAGATGTAACCACGCAGAAAAGGACCATGCTTTCCTTAGTAGCGGAATAAGCCTCCACAAAAGACCCACTTTGGCTGAGTTAAGGCTTTGGTAAGCCAGCGTAGAGGCTGAGGCTCCAGGGGCCGTGAGTGGGCCCTGTGGTTGGCAACACTGGAGCTAAATTACATGGTGAAAACAAGGGCTGGGGCGGGTTCACGGGGTGCTGGAGGAAGGGGTTGAGAGGAGGACCCAGGGTCAGGAGGGCTAATGCGCACAGAGCTCTCAAGGGGGTTACTGATTAAGTTGTTTACTGTTTGATGCCGATGGAGCCACCTCTTCCATCTCCCTTTCCAGTCCTCAGTAAAGCCTAGAGGGTTCACTCTGGCTGGAGGAGAGGATGGAACGCTGGGCCCTGCTTCAAGGCCACCACAGAGGAGCCATGCACGGTCACCAGCATCTGCCTTGGGAAGGAGACTCACTTTCTTCATTTTTTATCATTGACAGAATCCTAAAAAAAATCGATCAATCAATCCCTGGTGTGTGTGGCTTTTTTGGAGCTCATGACAGACAAATGAAAAATACCAAATGCTGTCAGAAGCTAAGCCGACAATACCCACTCACACTCCGTATGAGTTGGCCAGGGCTGCCACAGAACAAGCTACCACAGACTGGGTGGCTTGAATGACAGAAATTTATCTTTTCACAGTTCTGGAAGCTGGAGATCTGAGATCAGGATGTCAGCAGGGCTGGTTTCTTCTGACGCCCTTCCCCTTGGCTTGTAGATGGCCGTCTTCTCCCCGTGTCCTCGCATGGCCCGCCCTCTGTACATGTCTGTGTCCATATTTCCTCTTCCTGTAAGGACACCGGTCAGATCAGATTAGGGCCCACCCTAATACCCTCATTTTACTTTAATTACCTCTTTTTCAAGACCCTGTCTCCAAATGCAGTCACATTGTGAGGCGCTGGGGATTAGGACTTTAACATATAAATTTGGGGAGGACACAATTTAGGCCATAACACCCTCCATGCTGAGCAACTTCTTTCTGCCTAAGTTCTTGGAAAACATTGTTATTTTTCTCTAGATCATAATGCTGTATCTGTTTCCTTTCCTGCTATCCTTTCCAGATATTTCCCCCCACCTAATCTCCTGGTTCTATAAACAATAAAAACTCATCCTTTTAAATTTTCTATGACCACGCAGGACCATCTTTTTAGAAACAGACCTCCTGAGAAATGCACGCCTCCGATACATGTCACAGGTTGTTCTGTTCTGATTTCATTTAATCTTCTAGAAAAAAGCCAAGAAACCTGAAACCTGTCCATCTTGGCAAACAAGTTCTGTCTTTAGTGTCTATCTCCAGACATTGTGATCTGCTGTGAGCCTCTTTCAGACTCTGCTTCACCCCCAATCCAGCCCATCTAGTAAGACTTTGGGAACTTCTCTGAGAACACCCTGGAAGGGTTAGAACACACTACTATGGAACACTGCATAGTGCCAGCGCACTGCAGAAAGAGGGGTGAAGATGAGAAAGCAGTTCACAAGGCCAAGGAGAGCAGCTCCAGGAGGGAGAAAGTCCAGGGGAAGCAACTCTTGATCTGAGCCCAGTTGGGAGTCCAGAATAGAGAAGACAACCGGAGCAGCACCTACGAAGCAAAGGTTCACACAGAGCTTCTTAGAAACATTGCCAAGTTGTGAGGATTTTGCTGTCTTTCCAGCCTTATCTCCACCTGTCTTCTTACAAGAAATCTACACTCTAACCAATGGTATTTATCATTCCCCAAACTCATTATGCTCGCCTGATTATTTGTCTCAGCTGAAATCCTGCCCTCTGCCTGGAATATTCTCTCTGCCCCAAGCTCAACCTGTTGAAATTTTATCCATTCATGAAGATCAAGTTCCAGTGTTGCAAGAGGCCTTCACTGATCATCACATACTGAAACAGTCTCCCCCACCTGCAAACTTTTGATATACTTCATCATTCCTCTTTCCCCTGAAGATTTGCACAGAAATGGAAGAGGCCACATGCTATATGGGAAGTACATGGGTTTTGGTACGATGGGATCAATGGCAAATATTTGTTGAGCATTTACTATACATCAAGCACATGCTAAGTGCATTTCTTATTTAATCTGCACAACTCTTGAAACTGGATATTATTATTAGTCCCATTTTACAGAGGAGGAAACAGCAGCTCACAGACATTTGTCACAAACAAGACAGTGGAAGCCAAGTTCAAACACAGATTTGCCTGACTCCAAAGCCCATGCTTTCAGCCACTACGGACCTGAGTCCTAAGATCAATTATAACACCTACTGGCTTTGTGACTTTACACCACTCAGTCTGCCCGAATCTCTATTTCCTCATCTGTAAAATGAAATAATAATACCTTCTTGGGGTTATCATGAGGGTTAAATGTGATCACCTGTCTAAAGCACCTTGCACAGTGTGAGCTCTCTATAAATTGTGGTTTCTTGGTAATTCATGATGCATATAATTGGTAGTCTCCCTTTCTAGAATGTAAGCTTCTATAGGGTAGGAAATGAGTCTTATTCACCTAGTATTTCCTTCATCCCCCAGAAGAGTGATTGGTGCATGATACTTATCAGCTGAATATGTTATTTTCTTCCTTGATAGATTTTAAAAACAGAGTCTAGCTGGGATGGATAATAAGTCATCCTGTGCTAGGTTGAGGCATGGGCCACTAAATCTCTTCTATCCCTAAAATTCTAATCTAGAACCTATACATAGAGAATTTTCTCTCTTCCAATTACTTTCTAAATCCCAAGGGAATTTCCTGCAATAGATTCAGTATTTTGTCTGGTCCAGAGCTAAAGAGTCAGATAGCATGACCAACCATCGTGGTTTGCCTGGGTCTGTCCCAGTTTTAGCACTGAAAATCCTGCTTTCTAGGAAACCCCTCAGTCCTCAGCAAACTGGAACAGCTGGTCACCCTGGAGTTAAACAAAAAGTTTCATGATAATAATAATGATCATTTATTGAAGACTTAACTAGGAATCAGGTACAATACACAGTGCTTTATAGGTAATACTTTCAACCAAATCCTGCCCGCAATCCTAGAAGCTAATGATTCTGCAGAAGCAGATGTCACAGTTCACAGCACAGACCCTAAAGAAATTCTTAGGGAAGAATTAAGCTCCAGAAAGAGTCTAAGTAGTTTTCCATGGGATCCTCTCACATGTAGCTTTAGGAGGGTGGCAGGGGTTTGTATTTGCTTTCCCCAGAAGTAGTAAAGGGAGGAACTAAGCTTCCTGTTGATTGCATTTAATCTTACTTACTCAATAACAGGTTTTTCCTTCACGATCTTAGAAGTGCTGGCCATTTGGTACAGGCAGTTCTTGATTTGTGTGATAGCATGGGACCATAAAAATGACCTACATTTTTATGTATTTAATTTTTTAAATTATTTTTTAAAATTTATTTTAGGGCTGGCCTGGTGGCACACTGCTACAGTGCGCCGCTTGGGAGCGCAGCAGCGCTCCCGCCGAGGGTTCGGATCCCACATACAGACCGGTTCCCACTCACTGGCTGAGCGAGGTGCGGGCGCAACACCGAGGGTTGCAATCCCGTTGCCGGTCCCGGTCTGGTACGGGCGCAACACTGAGGGTTGCGATTCGTTGCCGGACACGAAAAAAAAAATTTATTTTAAAATATATATATTTTTTAATGTATTTATGTTTTATGTATTTAATGACCTACATTTCTAAATTACATTGCTGAGTTCTGGTGCTATTTAACTAAACCATGGTAAACTGGAATTTGTGTATATCAGAGCCAGGCAATGTGAGAACTGGTGATACTATAAACGTTTTACCTCTACCTCTGCTGTTAAGTTCTCCTTTAAAAACAATCTATTTCCTGTCCCCAGGGATTATTTTGCCCCTCTTAAAGTTGTGAAATGCAAATGAAGGAAATCAATATTCAAATCCTCCTTATACCACCGAACAACAGGATAAAGGATTATTTTCAGTCTTTGATATGAAAATATCAGATAGCATTTGTTGAATGCCTACAATGTGCCAACAACTGTTAGGTGCTTCATATGCAATTTTCAACAATCATCAGAACATACATATGAGGTATGCAATACTATGCTCATATTACAGATGAGGAAACATCCTCAAAAAGATAAAGTAGTTTAACCAAGGTTCTAGATCAAGCCAATATGTGAACACGAGTCTTCTGAAAGCAAGTACTTGTTTTCGCTCTTCACTGTTCTACCTCTCACCGTGTTATGAAGCATTGCCCCTTCGTTTCCTATATGAGCTGAGCATCTGTAATTTCATACCCAAGTGCTATTTTAGAGCCCTGGTATTGTCACCAATGCAGCAACCAAATGAATAGTTCTATGAACTTGTCCCAGAGTTCTGGAAAACACATCTCTTTTGATAAGTAAATTTTAAAAGGGGGAAAAAAAATTCCATGGGATCCCTGATTATTCCCTGAAGCTTTATTGACAGCTCAGAAGGAACCTGTTAAAATATTTCCAAAATATCAGGGAAGAGATTACAATAAAAAGCTCTCTCCCAGCTTTTCATGTTGGTGGTGGCCATGAATGAAGAGCAGGTCCCCAGATCTACCTGAGCAGGTCCAGCCCTGCAGAGCATGGATGAAGGACAAATTCAAAACCGCTCTACACATGGATTCAAAGAAGTCTCCAGGATTCAGGCTTTCGGAGACAGGATCCAGACACCTCCTAAACCTCTGGTTCTCAAACTTGAATAAATGTCGGAATAACCTGGCCATCTTTTAAAACTGCTGATGCCTGGGTATACCCCTCTCCCCCAAAGATTCTGATTTCATTGGCCCAGGGTAAAGTCTAGGCATTGAGATTTTTAATGGCTTCTCAGGTAAGTCTAATATGTAGCAAAGTTTGAGAGCCACCAGGCTAGGCCTTCTAATCAGAGATGACTGCCACAGATATCAATGATATTAATTATTAGTACCTGGAGTGTGTTAAAGCTGTGAGTGATAATGGCTAGCACATGAATCACTTAAATCAATATGAAAGGTATTTTCTAATCAAAGACTATAGACTAAAAAATAAAATAGTATGCAATTTATGCAAAAGCAAACACAAGACAATGTCACCTGTGTGCACATGTGTGTGTGAGTGTGCAAATGCAAACATAAGTGTACTGAGACTGGGCTGATAGTCAATGAGGAACTCAGTCTTGTCTTCAAGAGAATATGTTGATGTGTTGCTTTTTAATTAGAAATAAAGTAGGTTTTTAAAATTTCTTGTTTTGGGTTGCTGTTTCGAAGAGAGGTTATTCATTTTTGGCTACAACCTCCAGGTAAAGAAAGGATTCTATACTCAGAATGAGCAGAATCATCAGACGGTTGAAGATAATAAAAGAAAATGGAAATAAACAAGAAGTAACTTAATTTTATCCCAGACTTTGGCACAGACACAAAACAAAAAGTCATTCTTTCTCCTAAGAGAAAGGGCACTATTTGTACCTCTAGAGACTGTCATGTTCTGAATCATTTCCCATCTGTTTTGTGGGAGAGATAAAATCTGATTTTTTTCTCAACTATCATGAAGATTTTATTTTAATTGTGGCACTATTTAAGTGACTGAATAAAGTTCAGGAAAACCTCCTGAAATTGCAGGAATGAGCAAAAATATAGCAAAGGGGCTTTATTATATATACATGTAACACCATAAATTAAAGGGAAGTTGTATTAGTCAGTTTTGTTTTGCTATAGCAGAAACACCTGAGACTGGGCAATTTATAAAGAACAGAGGTTTATTTGGCTTACGATTCTGAGACAGCTGCATCTGGCGTGGGCCTCAGGCTGCTTCTACTCATGGCAGAAAGTGGCAGGCAGCCGGCGGGTACAAGCAGATCACATGGCGAGAGGAAGCAAGAGAGAGAGAGAGAGAGGAGGTGCCAGGGTCTTTTAAACAACCAGCTTTCACAGAAACTAATAAAGTGAGTTCTCACTCAGGACCCCCACCCCCCAGAGAGAGCATTAATCCGTTTAAGAGAGATCCACCCCCATACTCAGCTCCAACACTGCCACATTGGGGATCAGATTCCCACATGAGTTTTGGTGGGGCCAACACATCCAAACTCTATCAGAAGTTATCTAAAATGTTTGCACAGGATGGTGGGTCCTGGGGCATTAGTTATTGTCAAGAAAGACTACCTTGAAGACACTGTAGACTACAGAACTGGAAGTGGCCTAAAAGAGCATAAGAAAAATTATAACAACAACAAAATGTTACTTATTGAGTGCTTATAATATTCCAGTTTACTATTTTAAGCACCTTGCCTTAATTATCTTATTTTATCCTTATAAAACAATATATAGATCAGCCTAATATTATAGATGAAAATGAGATTAGGTAACTCACTTGAGGTCACATGTCTGGTTAGAGGCAGCGTGGCTCCATAGCAAGGCACTTAACCACTGGGCTACGCTGCCTCTCAGCAGTAAGGACAATGTTCCCCAAAGCGGGCACTGGGAACACCAGGCACAATGTCACCAACAATAGCAAAAAAGACTCCATGGTCAGATTTACAGAGCAGAACTGGTTTCTTTAGTATGTATATGTCTATAATATGTTAATATGAATTCAGAATCTAAAAGAAATGGAGGTCACATGACTTGACTTTAGAGTTCTATATTCATGGATCATATTGCAGAATATGCTATGGAAAATGCTGTTTCAGGAGGTTGAAGACTTTCCTTATGGAGATAACGAAATGAATCCTCACGGGAAGGGGTAATGACTCAGGGTATCTGGTGGTGATAGGCCTACCTGCCCCTAAAGAGACTCAGGTGGACGGAGGTGCAAGGCTAGGTTTGGGAAGTGTGTGGGCCTGGGAAAGGAAGAGAGCACAGAAATGGGGAACAGGGATGAGGCAAAACTGGAAGGATCAAAGCAGAACTGTGGTCAACATCGAGGAAGTGTATCAGCAGTCAGCAGGTTAGATATTACCAGACACAAGGAATAAAATAAGGACTAAGGCAAAATCAAGTTTCTAGAACAAGGACAGAAGGTGGGGCATGGGTATTAGGGACAAATTAGAAGTTCACACGTAAAAACTGGGCTCAGAGTCAGGACCAACGAGTGGCCCACATGTCATCTTAGAGTGCCAGAAAGCGAGAAAGTACTAAAACAAACACAAAAATAAAAAATCCTTACCTGGTCAAAAGGTCACAGGAGCCAACTGAAAAAGCTCCCAATAGCCAAAGTGGAACAATTTGAGCAACAAAATGAAGTAGTATTGAATTATATAACCCAAAGTGTAAAATAAATATCCATGCGTCCATACTGCTATTAATAGATGATGGGATAAATTAACAAATTGGGAGAAAAGACAAACCCCCCGTGAAGAACAACTAAATAATTTATGTCCATACTCCACCCTCAGGGAAAGAGAACACAAATGGCTACTTCCAAAGAGGACAGCAGAGAAAGAGGGGGGAAAGAGTAACTTTACAGTCAAGCAACCTGACAAACACCTCTCCAGCCAGGCGATCAAGGTCAGTCCCCACAGGGGTAAACCACACTGAGGGTGAAGATCCACAGGAGAGGACGGCGTCTGCCAGCCAGAGAGAGGCCTGGAGTAGATCCTTCCCTCGCAGCCCTCAGCCACCAACCCTGCAAACCTTGACCTCAGACTTCTGGACTCCAGACTGTGAGATGATACATTTCTGTTGTTTAAGGCGTCTGGTTTGTGGTGTATTTTGTTCAGGCGGTCCTTGCAAACAAGTAAAGGGCCCAAAGAGGAGGGATAAAACTGAACTGGCCCAGAGTGGAAAGAGACAGGAGCTGGTGCTTTGAATTGGAGGGGCCAAAGACCTAAACCCTGGAGGTTGATTCCCCAGTGTTACAAAGGGGGATGAAGATTTGGAGTTTCCCTGAAATCCCTACCCCACTCTCACATAGCATCCCAGACACAGGGATGCAACAATGATTGGATCTTACATGCTGGAGCCTCCAACCCTGGAAGAATCCCTATGACATAGCATGGAGAGAGCGAAAAGGGCTACTGTAAAGGGAAACCACCTGGAGTTCAGTATCCCAACGACAGCAGAAGACCAGCAGCAAGGAGGACAGTGACCACCGGTGATGGAGAAGTGGCCTCCTCCAGGCCCCGGGGATCATTTTATAACCTTAAGGAAGAGAATGGTCGCCCAAAACTATAATTTTGATAAAAAATTTCAACTCAAAATCAAAAGTTCAGATCAATAGTTAATTTAATTTAGAAATGTGAAATTTTTGATCCAATGGTTGGGAGACAAATTCAAACCTGTTTTAAAAAGTGTTAAGAAAATCAAAATCACCTGTAATCCCACCATTCTATACCCTTCCAGTCCTCTATATCTCTCTAGAACACAGGTCGGTTCTCGCTGATAATTTTACACTGGGTGAAATGCTGGCACCATTTTGTGGGCTGTGACATGCTTTCTCTGGGTTCTTTGTGCCAGATACATTCATGGAGAGTCCAAAATCAAGACTGGGCTCAGGGGCGGCTTCGTGAGGACTGAGCCAGGGCTTAGGTCTCACCAGCCAGAATATAGGTCCTTTCTGAGACCTTTCATTTTAGTCACACCAGAGTTCAACATACACACTTGTTGAGAAAATGCAGATAACCCACCAGGAGCACCCTGAGGCCACATGTAATTCTAAAACGTGACCCCATCTGGCTTCTCCTGAGCCTGTCCCTCCAGACCACTGGCTCGTCATTGATTCCAGAGTCTCCTTATTCCAGACTCTGACCCCAGCAATGTTGCACATCTGAAAGGGCAGGAGCAGGGCACCCACGCCTCGTCATTTTTCCTGTGACAGCTCGTCCTTGTTCTTGCCATTGGAAGTCAAGGCTGAAAAATCTGATTCGGTTACACCTGGCTTACTGGAGTGCACAGCAAGATTTGACTTATGATAAGTATGTCAAAAACGTCACCTTGGGGCTCTGAGGTGGGGTGGGGGTAAGGGGGTTGGCACCGCATTTGGTTTTGGAGAAGAGGGTAGAACTTTGGTCTGTTTTTCGCATGAGGAATAATTAACATCACAGTTTGATTCCAGAGGAACCATACAATGCAGCCAGATAAAAATCAGACAAGTAGGCATTTGGAAGAGCCCAAACCTTTTTCTTTTCCAGGAGAACCTCAAGTTTGAGCTTTGGAAACAAACAAAATATTTCCAAGGAAGTACAAGGGAGCCTTCCTCGCTGGCCTCACCTCCCCCCACTCAGCCTCTTCCTCTTTTCTCCTCTCTTCCTTCCCCTTTGCTTTTTTCACCAGCCCTTCCGTCGCCATCTGTCCTACTCCCCTAGGAAAGGGGGAAAGACCTAAGCTACATCAGCACCCCCCGCCACCCCCTGTCAGCTAGAGAAAGATCCTTTTTTAAAAGTTTCAAGTTAACGCAAGCCATCCAGACCTGTTTCAACCAGGGCTCTAATTTCTGATAAAGGCAGCTTCCAGAGATGGCAGATAGCTCAAGGGAGGAGATTTAAAAGCCCTGACAACCATCAGTCTTGTTTCAGGTCATGAGGGCACTACTGGTTACCCCGATGTTGAGTCAGCATTCTACAGACCACAAAAAGGTTGGGTCTCTCTTCGCAAAGCGAAAGTGCTGAGTTATATTGAAACTGTAGAAAAAATAGAATAAACCAACCCTCAAGCCTCTAAGCATCAGCTCTGAAAAGTTTTTTTTTTATCTGGAATTACAGTAAACTCATTTCAGAATGGTTGAGGCATGTGGTATTCTGAGTAATTTGCTCTTCCACTTAATTGCAAGTTACCACACTTACTATCAGGCCCTTCCTCCTTCCCTGGCTTTGCCTACCCTGGGCTGGATCTTCTACCAGCTTCGTTCATTTGCAGGCCCATGGCCTCTGTTTTGGAGTAGGGCAAGGTGTCAGCGGCCTTATACACACCACAGCAGGCAGGACTTAACATCTCAGTCATAAAGTCAGTCAGAGTTGGATTGTGTGCACCCTGGGGGTCCTGGAGACTGTTCGAGAGCTCATGCCCACCCCGTGTTGGGGGACAAGAGCCAGACAGGTCTGTGTTCAGATTCAGCCTCGGCCATGGCTTCTGATTGGGTATATGACCTCTGGGAAATTGTGACCTTATCCATTAAGTGGGGGGACTTGTACCTCCTCACCCGCTCACAGGACAGTTGAAGGACTAGAGATCATTGGGTGCAGGGTCAATACTCCATGAATATTGGTTCTCTTCTTGTGCCCTCATCCCCCACATCAGAGCCTGCTCTATAATCCAGACCAATCTCTCTTTCTCCCTGTAGGATGGAGTCTTTACCTGCCATTTTTTTATCTCCTCTCCTGGAGGGTGAGATTCTCCCCCGACTGGGCAGTAGCTGGCTGCTATGTGCTGGGCCACAGTCTAGTATCTTGGCTGACTCCCAATTGCTGGCTTACACTCGTCAATCAGTGCCAACACTGCTTGAGACCTGGCCTAATTATGCTCTGTCCTCAGACCACTATACCTGGGCCACCCAGCCTCCTTCCGCAGCCCAGTCCCTGCAGCCAGAGCAGCACCCCAGATCACCCCACACCCAGAGGAGCCCTGCATCTTGTGTCACCTCCCTCCCAACCAACTCCCCTGCCCCAGGTTGTAGCTTCCCACTCTTATGCCCTGATCTGTTCCTATGATGTCTCATGCACTCCATGGGTGTCTAATCTTCAAAGACAGAAAACTCAAAAAACACATTTATGACTTAAATACAGTTGGCTCTTTGCCGTATCCATGGGTTCTAGACAAAAAATAAGAATACAACAATAAAATTAATACGAATAAAAAATACAGTATAACAACTATGTACATAGTATTTACATTGTATTTAGGCATTATTAGTAATCTAACAATGATTTAAAGTATAAGGGAAGATATGCTTAGGTTATATGCAAATACTACGCCTTTTTTTTTATCAGAGACTTAAGAATCTGCAGATTTTGGTATCTGCCCAAGATGGCGGGGGCACTTGGAACCAGTCCCCCATGGACTTGGAGGGAGGATTGTATACTGAGTCCACCATCGCTTTGATAATTTCAAAGGCACCTCAGGACCTTATAGAGCCTTAGAATTGGCTTCCTAAGTACCAAGGCTTCTGGAAGATGGGAGATAACAGGAGTAGAGTTAGGAAAATGATCTGAACGGTACTGATCTCACAACACCCTTGAAAATTGAGTGATTTCAAAAAAATTGCCAAACTTCTCTAAGCCTTAGTTTTCTTATCTGAAAAGAGGACAATTACACATAAATCGTGAGAGTTCTCTGAGGCATGTATATAAAATGACTTGGCTAATTATATAATTCCTAATATCAGCTTGACATTTCCATTTCCATATGTTGGGAAAATAGAATAATTTAATCAGGACCCCTCGCCTTAGGTTCAGTTGGGGGTAGTGCATTCTTTGTAAGCAAGACGTGTATGGGTGGCATTAGTGCACATGCATGGTGCCGCCACTTGGCTGGCATTTACTGCCTAGGGCATCCACCCTGCATGGCCATACTCTCCAACCTATGGCTCTCCAACAACCTTTTTTGCTGGTTACCTAGCTCATAGACCTGCATGTGAAGGGTTTGTGACCCAGTCTGTGGACAGGCTTGAGGGATCTGTGAGCTCCAGACCCAGCTCTAGCTCGACACCATAAAAGCAGGGATTTGGACTTATTCAGCTGTTTAGATCCTGAAGGGGAAAGGTTACCTAACTCCACTATGAAGTTCTGCTCTCCTAGTAGACTAGTAGTTTCCTGAGGTCCATGTTATTGTGTCTAGTTACTCCATGTATCTGGGCCCAGCACAAAGCAGGCACTCAATGAATGTTTACTGAATACACGACTTCACCGTGACTTCACTCCACTAGCCAAGCCTGGTGACCATGTCTTTATCACACACGTGGGTATCTCTGAGGGAGGAATCGTGTCAATCTGGCAGAAGCCACACTGAGTGAGCAGAACTGCTCCCCTCCCCTATGTCCTACTGCCAATACCATCAAGACAGGGTGAGGACATCCCGACAAATGTGGGGGAGGTCAGTAAAACACACAGAGCTTCCCGATGCCTCCTGTTGCCACTCCCCACAATTGCACTGTGAGCCTAGGCCAAGCAGAAGGGCCAGCTGAGCAACAGAGAGACCCTATCTATCTCCCACCAGCCCAAACCTCTGCCACTTAGCCCTCCCTCATTAAGGCAGTGTGCCCCAGAAGGCCCAGGGAAGTACAATGCTGCTTTCTAAAAGACAACTGGGTGAAAATGAGGCCTTCATTCATTTGTTCATTCATTCTACAAACATTAGTTGAACACCTACTATGTCCCAGTGACTGTGCAAGATGTTGAAGAGGCAAAGTCAGGTCGTCAAAGAACCCTGGGACTCCTGAAGGGAACAAACAAGGAAATAGATGATGATAATACAGTGTAACAAGAGCTGGGACACAGGAAAGCCTGGGCTGTGAGAACACTCGGAGTCTACGAGCATGACCGTGCAGAATGTGGGGTAGAGAACTGATGGGGTATGGCTGAGGGGAAGTTGGAGGGGACACTGAAGAGCTGTCCTGATGGGAGGTTGAAGTTTATCCTAAAGGCAGTGAGAAGCTCCTAATGGGTTTCTTGGGCTACTCAGCTGCACAATGGGCCAGGAAAGAAAAGAAATCATCTGTGTTGTCAGTGGGAGAAAACCAAGCTACCTTTTCTGACTCCAGATGAAAAGTAAGGAAAAAACAGGAAGTTAGCCTACAGAGTTGCAATGACAGAAGTCCTGGTTTGACAGGTCATTCAGCCTTTGCTGTGGGCCATGGACCTTACCACCTTGAAGCTGGTGCCACTCCAAACCTTGATCAGCAGATTGGAAGAGCAGGGGAGGCAGACCCCTCCTGTGCTACTGCCAGAGCTCAGCCAGTGGAAAATGGGCTCCAGGCCTCCTAGGTTTGTCCCTTAGCAACAGTGCCAAAGACGTAGCAAGTAGCTGATCGGCGCTCTCCATGAAGGCTTTCAGACCTATTCCACACCACTGTGCCTACTGGCAATTATGTGTTTATGTTTGCCTTTCCTACCAGACCATGTTCTGCTCAAGAGCAAGAAATGTGTCTTACTCATTTTCAAATTCTAGTTTCTCACAAGGTAAACTATAAATGTATTAGTAAATTGAGTTAAGTTACACTAAATTTAGTTATACCCAGGGTATATTATGTATTCAGTCATTTGGGGGGGACTTAATTTATATTAAGCATATGTAATTTCTATAAGGAATAAAACCTTTTGAGTTCTGGGACATTGGTTTTAAATTACACTTTTAAAAACAATGTTTTTCTAATTTGGGGGCTGTCCAGAAATGACCAAAGTGTATGCTCATTTGATTATAATATCCTTGGCAGACAGGACTATACATTTTCAACTTTGATCTTCCACAGGGCATGGCATATAGTAAGTGGCTCCTTAGTCAATGAGTGTATAGATCATACACACACATACATACCACCTCATGCATATTTTCTGCACTATTAAAGGGTTTTATAGGTACAGATTTAAGGACTTTATTTAAATGTTCAATAAATGTATAAACAGGAAAGCACACCATAGTACATATGATGCATATCAAGGGCATGTGAATGTGTAGTTATTATGCATCAAAAATCATAAAGATGAGTGATAATACTGATTATTTAGTAGAAGCATTTCTCCATGCCATGTTTCATAGAAAAATATATAAGGAAGGAAATGGCATAAAATGCTACCTATGTTCAAACTTTAAAAAGAAATGTGAAATGATTTAGATAAAATGCTATGACTGTAAAATCAATTCAGAGAGGAAATGTTCAAGAATAAGTGATTTTCAAGAAGCATGATTTTATGATCTGACATCTGAGGAATGGTTGAACAAATGGAAGGGTTGCCCTCCTCCAGAGTATTATTAATGAGCCAGTGGGAGAGTGTTTAGTGAACCACTTGTAACTAGAGAGCAGGCTGGCTAGAAAAAGGGGTGGCGTTTCTGAGGAACCAGACAGAGCTGGGATCTTCTCAGCAGTGTTTGCAATTTCACTTAGGTTCTGTTTGAAGTCATCTCTAACATTTAATAAAACAGATGTAATTTTCCATATAGCCCTGGAATGTCTGGAATACAAATTCCCCATCCTTGGGGATCCCTTCTACCTCTCCTCCTTCGTCCCTGGGGTTCACATTATCACCAGACTATGCCGATTGCCCCCTCTACCTGACAATTTGCCCCTGTCCCTTTATGCCCCTGTGAACAACCCTCCCTCCACTTTAAGACAAACACAACAATTTCTTTAAGTTGGAAGGAACCTTAGAGATCATCTGACAAAAGAGGTCGAGAGACTTGGCTTGACTTCCATGAGTTCACAGCTATTTTAGTCACAAGCCCAAGAAACTTACTTTCCCATCTCCTGATGCCTCCTCGACAATTTCTCTATGTCCATCCCAGGAACAGCAGGTACAATTGGCTTCCTGAGAGCGTTTTCAAAAACTTTATGTATTAGTGATTGAACTCTAAACTACTCTGAAAGGTAACTTGCAGATCCACCTGGTGCACTGATGCTCCTGGTGGAAATAATGTTAATGCTTCCTGGTCTTGACTAATCTTTATCTATGCATGTACATAATTTTTACGTAGGCATAATCAGCACACATGCTGCTTTTTATATTACTTTTTGTTTCATTTGAACAGTCATGTGTAAACACTTTCCCAGCTTTCTACAGCGAGGCTATCTGATACAATTTTCTGTGACAATGAAAATGTTCATTACCTGTGCTATGACAGTAGCTCTCACCACATGTGGCTCTTGAGCACTTGAAGTGGGGCTAGTGTAACCAAAGCCCTGAATTTTTTATCTTATTAAATTTTAATTCATTCAAATACAAATTTAAATAGCCATTTGTGGCTGGTGACCGCTGCATTGGCCAACACAGTTCCAGGAGTTGTGTTTCTTACAATGGATACAGAAAATTTCATTGTATTGATGTCTTGGTTTATTTTATGGTTTCTCTGTCCTTGGACATTCAAAATGCTTCTCACTTTTGCTATTACAGCAAATGTGTATTACGTGTAAATATATATACACTGCCATAGAAGTTATTTGGTTCTTCTTCTTCTGATTTATTTGCTGGGTTTAACTTCCTGCAAATGAAATTACAACTGGACAATGTTTCCACTGAGATATTCCTCAAAATCCTCAAAGAGCCTCCATCTGTCTGCCTTTCCCCCATCCTCCCATTATAATCCCTTGGGAGCAAGAACTCTGTCAGGAATCAGCTCTCCATTGCTAAGTGCTCAGGTGGGGCAGCTCTTAGACCTTTTTCCTCTGTTCCTCCATCTCCCTGATCATGTTTTAGGGCTTCTTTCCCCCAAGCCAGCTTTATCCCTTTTTATTGTCCTTAGAAACAAAGACACAGATCATTTTGATTTAAGGGATTCTCTACTAATCCAGACATAATAGAAAGCACAGGGATGTTCTGAAAGTTCAGAGTCTGGACATATTCCACAGCCCTGGTCCCAATTCCCCAGTCCTAGCTGGGGCAATAGAGGGGCTGCAAACGCAGTGTCTGAAGCCAAACAGATCTGGTGACATTTGTTCCCCTGAGCAACCTCGGCTCACTATGGTGCTTTCCATACTTTCCTACACCCCAGACTCACATATCACAGTCATCTCCACAGAGGGAATGCTCAAGAAATGCGCAGAGGGAATACAAACTCACACCTTCAATTAGAAAAGAAGAACAGATGACTGTCCAGGCCACTTTGATGGTGAATGCTGTTTTGAGCAATTTCACCCAGATTTTCAGGTTGGACAACTTCAAAAATGAAGCCAGCACTAAAAAAGCATGAGATGGAACTCTAGAATCACAAGGCAATAGGAAGAAACAGGTAATGCTTCACCAAAAAAGGAGGACTGGAAAAAATAGGAAATTTATTATTATACCATATGAAATAATTGAGTTAAAGTGATGCTTTTAAAGTGATACTTATGGGAATAAGCACAGGCATGATAAAAAGAAACTATGACAGTTGTCCTCAGAAACAAAGACAGCTTGCTACAGTCATTGCTTCACAGATATGCCAATTAGAGCAAAGTCCAGGATTATGTCATGATTTCAGGATTCTTGTACTTGTCCCCATAGGCAACTATCACGTGACAAACCAGACTCGGTGAGCCACAGAAGAGAGCAGAGCTTACAGAATGAGAGCCCTGAGCAAACCAAACCTGGAGTCCACCCTCCTGTGACATTTTCAATTGCATTATGTCCTTTTTCTCTGTGGTGAGGGTTTAGAGTCCTACAGCATTCCTACTGTGTGGCTCCTGGTTGGGGAGCTGTGTCATAGCAATCCAGTCTTGCAGTGGTGAACATGTGGCAGAAATTCGCTCTTTCATAATCTGTGGAAGTTGAGCATTAATTGTTATGCATAACAACAATATAGTGAGAACAGGAAGGGAGGTTACTGGAAAATCCAGTTGTAGTCGGCCACTTGATCAACTTTGCTGGGTGTCAGCTTCCTTATTTATAAAATAAGGATGTTAGAAAAGATAAGTGGTTTTTAAACTTAATTTTGACTAAAAGAGTAATTTTAAACTGAATTTGACAATGTGAAATTTCCTCATCTTCTCCTCTTCAATTACTTGTTACAAGAATAACAAGCTCAGCAGAGAGCACAGATAAAAGTGGAGATGTTCCGGTCGAACAGGGGTGGGGGCTGGAGCCCATCCACATAGCTTCTCTACATCCCCCCAAGGCAGCCCCGAAGCAATGCCAGAAACTCCTTGGGAAGTCCTAGGTGCCTCATACCACAGTCTGCAAACCTGTGGACTAGAAGCTTCCTGAGTTCCCTTCTAGCTTAAGCTGTATTAATACATGTTTGAAAAAAAGAAAGCTAAGGAATATTTAACTCCAAAAGTCTTAATTTGCCTTAGACATCAGAACATGTTGAGTCAAAGGGTAGAAAGAGAGCTAGAGAGTTCTTTGGGGTCCCTTTTATCAGGGCATTATTGCTAGGTCCTGCCTTAAATCAAAATTTTTTTTTTTTTTTTTTTTTTTTTTTTTTTTTTTCCGTGTCCGGCAACAGATCGCAACCCTCAGTGTCGCCCCCGTACCGGACCGGGACCGGCAACGGGATCGCAACCCTCGGTGTTGCTCCCGCGCCTCGCTTAGCCAGTGAGCGGGAACCGGTCTGCACGTGGGATCCGAACCCTCGGGCGGGAGCGCCGCCGCGCTTCCCAAGCGGCGCACTATCCAGTGCACCACCGGGCCGGCCCTTAAATCAAAATTTAAGTATAGCCCCTGATAACCAAAATTCACTATTCCTAGGTTCTGATGCACAGTAAGGATCACATCATTTGGGGATGTTTGGGGTAACTGGTCCAGGCCCCTTATGGGCACTCCACAATGCCGTCAGGGATCCGAGAGCTTTCCAGCTCTGCTCCACACCCTTAGCAGGAGGCCCTTTCTTGTCCTGTATCAGCTGCTTTCTCCTCATAAGATGCTGGCTCCTCTGGGCCCCATCTACACATTCCAGGCAAGAAGATGAAAGAGGAGTGAAGGGCCAGAAAACTTTCTCCTTCAGAGCGGATCAACTTTTAGACTGGGAACAGCACTCTCCCCAGGAACTTCCACTACCATCTCAGTATCCAGAACCAAAAATGTCACATGGTAGGAGGATGGTACAAGGATTTGGTCAGCTGACCTGCAGAAACAGCCATGGAGCTGATATTACTGAAGGCAGATTGTGGGGAGCTTACCCCTGTGTTTCGGGGCTGATCTCTGTGGGGGCAGACACGGATGGGGGGCACATTATTGCTCACTCCTGATGTCTCCTTCCACAGGAGGCACACCCTTTGGTATAACCTCAGCCTTCCCCTAGGGAGGTAGAGGAATCTATCTCAGCCCTTCTCTCCTCCCTTGCGCCTGTCTGTTGTTTCCTCCGTCCCATGGGCTTTACAGGGGCAGACCCAAGTTCACCAGCTGCAATGGATTGAATGTTTGCATTCCCCAAAAATTTATTCGATGAAATCTAACCCCCAATGTGATGGTATTAGAAGGTGGGGCCTTTGGGACGTGATTAGGTCATGAGGGTGGAGTCTCATGAATGAGATTATTGCCCTTGTAAGAGGGACTCCATTCAATTCCTGTACCAGCCAGCCACTAAAAATAAAAAAGGGAACTCAGATAGTTCTCTCACCCTCTTTCCACCCTGTGAGGATATGAGAAGCCAGCAGTCTGCAACCCAGAAGAGAGCCCTTACCAGAACCCCACCATGCTGGTGTACTGACCTCAGACTTCCAGCCTCCAGAACTATCAGAAATAAATTTCTGTTGTTGATAAGCCACTAGGCTATTGTATTTTCTTACAGCAGCCTGAACTGACTGAGACGCCAGCCTGAGACTGAGGGAGAAGCCTGCTGAACTCAAGGGGCCAGTACGAGGAAGCCTACCACTGCCCCCCACCTAAGCCACATCGTCACACAGCCTTTATCAGTAATAAAGATGATATTTTCATCATCTGCCCTACTCCTTAATTTTATCTATGAATTAGTTCTGAACTCAGGCAGTGGAAAAAGGTGTTATCCATTGGATCTCTCCCCTGCACATCCCCTGCACATCTAAGCAGTGCCTAGAATAGAGTGAGAGTTTAATAAATACTTTGTCAAACAAAAAAATGCCCTGTCATTCCTCTAGGACTTCTGTCATTACGTAAATTTATATTCCCAGAGATGAGAATTAAAGCAGATGGCAGGCATGTAAAATCTTTGATAAGTAAACAAGAACACAGAATTATACTGGTAATAGTGTTACCAATGAGACGCCTAGCACAGTACCTGGAATTTTTTATCGAATGAATGTTCACAGTTAGACACATGCCAGCTCAGATTTTGGCATAGTATAAAGGAGAGAAGTCAGCAGCTAGGGAAGTTTTTCTCTCATGGCTTCTAGTCAAAATGGTTAAGCAGAATAATAATTACCAAGAGAGAATAAAAGCATGCCTGTTGGATTATTCCTCAATAGCAGAAGCCCTTCTCATGTCAGTATTATAAGGCAGGACTGACCCTTCTGCAGTAGATAAATGATAATGTTAAGCTTTGGTTTTATGTTGTGTTAGATTTAGGGCTCCAATTTGTTTCATAAAATGTCTGAACAGAGTGGGAGAAAATATTTGCAAAATACACATCTGACAAAGGACGAATATCCAGAATATATAAAGAACTCAAACAACTTTACAAGAAAAAAACAAGCAACCCAATCAAAAAATGGGCAAAAGAGCTAAGCAGGCATTTCTCTAAAGAAGATATACAAATGGCCAACAGTCATATGAAAAAATGCTCAACATCACTCAGCATCCGAATACTACTCAGCTATAAAAACGAATCGGATGCTGAGTGATGTTGAGCATTTTTTCATATGACTGTTGGCCATTTGTATATCTTCTTTAGAGAAATGCCTGCTTAGCTCTTTTGCCCATTTTTTGATTGGGTGAATACTACTCAGCTATAAAAACGAATCGGATGCTGAGTGATGTTGAGCATTTTTTCATATGACTGTTGGCCATTTGTATATCTTCTTTAGAGAAATGCCTGCTTAGCTCTTTTGCCCATTTTTTGATTGGGTGAATACTACTCAGCTATAAAAACGAATCGGATGCTGAGTGATGTTGAGCATTTTTTCATATGACTGTTGGCCATTTGTATATCTTCTTTAGAGAAATGCCTGCTTAGCTCTTTTGCCCATTTTTTGATTGGGTGAATACTACTCAGCTATAAAAACGAATAACCCAAATGTCCATCATCGGATGAGTGGATACGGAAAATGTGGTATATCTACACAATGGAATACTACTCAGCTATAAAGAATACTACTCAGCTATAAAAACGAATGGAGGTGTCGGTGATGGGCCATAATAATCATATACAGTGTATATTGACAAAATAAAAATTTAACAACAACAAAAAAAAATGTCTGAATGTATACTAATAAGTAACATGTTAATGAAGTTCTTCTAAGTTGATTTTGTAAAATAATGATATGAATATTATTGGATGCAAAAATATAAAATTTTGATATTCACACAAATTATAGAAAAGTAGCTGAAAACAGAACATCAGCAGAAACTGCTATTTATACAGCTCAGCACCATGCAAATACCATACCAGCTCTGGACCAATTGTCTCCAAACCCCTTGAACACAAGGGAAATAGATAAACTAACCCACTGTCAGTTTGAGTTTTTCTGTTACTTGCATCTGATCCTAAAGCAAATATAGGCAAGTCTTCATAGTCATATTTCCTGTAAACAGGATCTCGACTCATACAAATCTAGGTTTGAGTGCTGGCTATACATTAATTAATTAATAGTTACAATACTGGGCAAGTTACTCAATCTCTCCACATCTTGAATACCTTATTTGTAAAATACGTAGAATAAAAGTATATGCTTTTTTTGCTAGGATTAAATGTAGTAATGCAACTAAAGCATTGATACAGTGTCTGGCACAATAAATGCTAAATAAATGTTAGCAATTAGAATTGATGTTGATGAGGATGAGTAATAGTAGCTACTGTAATTGGCCAAAGTGAATGCACTTTCGAACCTATCACTGGGCGTTTCATGATGATTTTTCTGTTGTATCATTTTTTAAAGCACTGGTGATTTTTATATTTGTCCTAAGACATCTCAAATTTAATCTATGGGTCAATTACAGAGACAAAACAGCTACTCTTTCTACAACAATAACACAACCGAGATTCCTTTAGTAATATTTAATGGATTTTAAAGAAGTTTGGAAATAAGGAGAGCTTTAAATGATATTTGGCTGTGCTGACAGATCACTGCGCCCCATGGAACTCTTCATTACAAATTCTCTCAGCAATCGAGCTTGAATCACTTAGTAGGACATGTGCTTGCTTGGTTATGGAGAAATGATTGAACTTAAACACAAAAGGTTAAATAAAAACCCACGTAATAGACTATTATTATTGATTTTCAGATTGATAAGGGCAGGAAATTAAGGTGGTTAACAAAATGAAGCATTGTTCCGCACAGGAGGAAAAATCTGTGACTGCCAAGTGAAACGCCACTGTGTCGGCTCCAAGATCTCCTGGGCTTTCTCTGTAAATGACAGAGACAACTCCCAAAACAGGAGTGCTCAATAATACTCAGATCCAAGCAAAAATATTGTTGCTCTGGAATAACTAAGAGAAACAAAGATACCGGTAGAAGGATATTGGTTCAGGAACCAAATTTGTAATTACATGTAGATACTTAAAATATATCAAAAGAAACCTCAATAATTCAGCATTATTCATATTCATAGTATTTTTAATAATAATAAATTGACCAGGCAGTACTCTGCAAGTTTCCACAAGGAAGAAATTCCAAGTAAAATTGGGTTAACCTCCAAGCTTAACCTCATTCAGTTCCTGGACAAAAATGCATGTCACTCTCTAGGCATTAAATCCAGGGTGAGAAATACACAGACAACCTCAAATCAAATAGTGGCTGCCTGGAGCTCTCTGTTCAGAAGAATAAGTTTGCAATGACTGGCCCTCACTCCACAGGAAAGAATGCTGTGGTCAACTAGCGATGGCTTTCACAAGCGCAGGAGAGGATGGTTGGTCTATGCTCTGACTGTACTTTATGTCCTCACAACCCGATACTGTGCTCTGGTCCTACTGGACCATATGTCCCAGATATCACACCTGGCATCTGCCTTCCTCCCCCAGGCCTAGTCACACCAGTCTCTCTAGAATGGAGAGACAGTATTCATCATTTACCAGTGATACAAACCCAAAGCAAACTAGCTGAAGCAGAAAAAACAGGACGTATTAGCTTGCTTAATTCTGAAGTCCAGGGGTGCAGCTGGTGTCCAGCACAGCAAGATTCAGAAGCCTCACCATGTTGCCAGGGACCTGTTTCTCTCTCTTCCTTTCTTCATGTCTTAGAAAGGCTTTCTATAGAGAAGGCAAGATCGCCAGACTCACATCCTCCCACCTCAGCAACCATACTGGAAGGTATAAATCTTTTCTGAGAGCCCTTGAAGGAAACAAGGTAGGATTCTGATTGTCCCTGATTCAATTACGTGGACATACTGAAACTGATCCCTAAGCCAGGAGGGCTGCATACTCTGATTGGCTATTTTTGGTTTCAGTGTCCACCCAGGTGGCTGGGAGAAGGAGGCCAGATGTATTACATGTTTCTGTTGCTTATAACAAAATACACAGAACTGGGTGATTTATAAAGAAAACAAAATTTATCACTTACAGTTTCTGAGGCTGGGAAGTCCAAAGTCCATCTGGTGGTGGCAACAGTGACCCAGGGGTCTCACATTGCAAGATGGTGGAAGCAGAGAGAGCAGAGAAAGACTTTGTGTTCCCCTTTTAAAGCCCTCAGAACCACGTCCAAGACCACCATTTTTAATCCATTCACTATGGTGTGGTCCTACAATCTAATCATCTCTTCAAGACCCCACCTTTCAATTACCATAATAGGATTTCCCACCCTCTTAACAGTCACCATACATAGAACTTAGGAGACACAAGTCAAGCTTCAGTGAGTTTTGAAGGGACATAATTCAATCCACTGCAGCGGAGTAAGCCCCATCTGACATCTGATGCACGTGGAACACACTCTCCACGGTATAGAGGGGTCGGTTTCCAGAAGGAGGTGGGAACCAGTCTCCCAACATCCTGACCAGCTCCAGCCAAATGTTCACAATTAGTATCTTTTCCCCAAGTCCCAAGCAAGCGTCTCAGGACCTACTGTCCGATAGATTTCCCTGCAGCTGCCTGCCTGCCCTGCTTTCTAGCTCTGTGAGTGGAACATCCATCACTTCTCAGATTTCCTTCCCCTGAACAAAGTTCAATGCTTCTGTGTCCTACCTCCTATGCCATGCATTTGGGTGCTAGATCCTACCTGCTGCTGTGGCCTTCCTCCCAATGACTGCAGTTGAATTTTAATGTGGTTACAGACCCACCCCATGCCAGAGGAAGGAAGGAAGCACGGTGCAGAGGAGAAAGCTTTGACTTGGGAGCCAGACATACTTTTGTTCAAATTCTAGTACTTCCTCTCTTAGCCGTTATGACCCTCGTTAAATTATTTCACATCTCTGAGCATGCATTTATTTCTTCATCCATAAAACAGAATTAAACTAGCTAATGTAGGGATACTCCACGTGTCAGCTCTGCCTCCTGTCCCCAAGTCCTTCAACCTTCTAAGATTATCATTCTTTTTAATATTAAAAGAAAACAAAACAAAACAAAACCCTGGCAAATATACAATGTTCTCATTTGTTAAGAAAAAAAGAAACCAAACATACGTTTATACACGATTTTTCTCCTTTCCCTAGACTCTTCATACTGTTTGAATTTTTTACCTTGCATGTTCATTTTAAAATAAGACGAAAAGAAAAAATGTCAGTGTCATTCTACAGCAGGTTTATCCCTTCGGCTCACATGCTGCAACAGCCATCCTTCATCTTCATGGGTTCTCAAGGGCGTGTGCTGGTTCTGGTCAACACACGACTGATTTCCCACCCCTGCTGGCTTCTCAAGACTGCTCTGGGTCTCACCTCCTGCAGCAATTCTACTCTCTCAACCCTGGGTCACCTGAAACATGTCACACTGCCTCCTTTAATTCTGTTCCCTCAAAGCACCACTAACACAACGTGTGAAGCAGAATCCACTGAAGGTGGAGGTAGTGGGTTATGGGTTCATCACAATACAGCAAGCAATTCACAATGGATGCACATGATCCTAAGGTCACTCAGCTGCTCCCACCTCAGCACTTTCTCACCGGCCATCCCTGAGCTTCCTCCTTGTTCTTAGGGTTCTCGCCTGTATCCTCTCATCCGGTCACCCCCAACCTCTCAGAAGGTTCTTCTTATTGGTGTTTTTTTTTGGGGGGGGCATTGCAGCTGGCTGGTATAGGGAACCGAACCCTTGACCTTGGTGTTACAAGGCTGTGCTCTAACCAACGAAGCTAACTGGCCAGCCCTAATGGTGTTTTCTGTTGTCTTTTTTTTTGGAAAGTTTTTCTCATTCACCTCTCATGGAGAACAGGGAAATGCCATCCCACAGGAGTGGCTCATTATTGTCTCACTGCCTGGGAACAACTCAAGTGGCAAAGCCTGGAAATAGGGACGATGGAGTACATTGTAAGAGAAGTCACCCACACCCACAAGAGGGGGCAAGCCCAATCTCTTGCACCGCAGTCAGGGGCTCTGCGCACTTTTTGAATTCTCAGAATGCAGAGAACCATCTTATCGATCACCCTTGAAATTGCCATTTGGAGAAAGTGTCTTTAAAGACCACCTGAGCAGTCTCCTAAAGTCAGATACCCTGGGAGGAAATCCAGATGAATTTGATTAGTGATGATTGTGTGAAGAGGTTTAATTATGTGTAACCTATAACATAGCAGGATCTTTTTAAAAACCTGTTTCAAGTTACTAAAATTGGATGAGACGAGATCGTAAGAGTTTACATAAAAGCAGTGGAAAAGCAGTGGCACCACCACAGCCACCTAAATCAAATGACAGCCAGCTTCCCAATCAGGCTGGTTTTTAGAATTTTTAGGTGAGGGTTTAAACATGCAGATTCCTAGGCCCTACCCCAGACCTGCTGCACATTGGTCTTCAACCTCTCAGTTTGTGTACTCCCTAAGCCAATGACCTTAAATTATGTCACCCCTTGCACGTTTTAAATTTGGCATCTAAGTTTTGTCATCATTCATTAAATCATTGCAAAGAATATAATTTCTGGTTTATTATTAAGACTGACACTTTAAAATAAAATTATTACAATATTCTCTTGAACATAGCTAATGGTTTACAGATGCCATATCAAGGTGATATTCAGCATCATTCTTCGGTAAAAACACATAAAGACCTTTTGAACAATGAGGAGTTTTACATTGGTCCTATTTTTCCTTGAATGTATATTCCCATTTCACTTCCCTTGCAGAAATTTTATCTAAATATAATATATATAGATATATATGCTTGGGAGTTTTTCATTGATTACCTTATAATAAGACTCTCCCCCTAAAAAATCATATGTAAATTTAAATTTAACAAGACTCTCCCACAAAAATCATAATAAATGTAAATTTTAAATTTTAAATTTCTTGTAAATAAGGATCTAAGTGTTAAAAATCTCTTCTAGGTTGAATTACTATTAGTAGTAGTACACAGTCTATCTAAAATTAAATATATTACAAATGTTACAAAATGCCAAACATAAAAATTTAAATTCTGCTGGAAATCTCTTAAGGAGATGAATAGAGCACTTAAAAAAAAAAATAGTGTTAGTACTTATGCAACTATTAATTAATTATGTAATTAAATAATTAAATTAGATAAATGATTTATTTCAATAAATAAAATAAACACAAACTAAACAAATATTTAAATAAATAATTGTGTAAGTATAGTATTAGTAATTAATCATAGTAATTAGTATTTATGGATGAGATGGGTTCTTAATTATATTCCTTTTTTTTTTTTCATTCATGCAAACTCTGAAAAAAAATTTGTTCACATATACAAGTATATGAGAATTGAAGGAGGTTTTCTAAGGCAACGTCTCTCAATTATATGAATTCCTTGTGAGTTAAAAACCAAAAATCACATGGTTGTTATTGACACTTCTTAAGTGATTAATCTTCTGTTTTGCTGGAAGAGAATTGGAAACTAACTTGCAAAGAGGTTTGTAACTCTTTCGTTAGACCCATGCTCTATAATAGCTAAACCAATGTTTTAAGTCACTGTTTGGTGCCTGAGAAGTTTTTACTTTGAACTATTGTAAGAACCCTTATGGGGAAAAGTCTGTCCTCCTCATGTTAGTAGGAAAAGAACAATGTGAGAAGGGATAACAACCACAGGAAGTTTCTTAGGAAAGAGTTCCTGTGGACGTTGGGGATCTGAAAAATACCTTAAAACCATTTGTGGTCACACCCCTTAAAAAGTCTTCTCCTATCAAGTTCCATATATGCCAGGGTTGGGCCATTTAGAAGCTCCCCAAGTGATTCCGTTAATCAGTCAAGTTTGGGAACCCTTGTTTCAGGAGTCTTCATTTCACAGGGTGGTTTCATCCTTCTGGCAGAGAATAGCTTGCTTTCAGTTTACCAGAGGCAGAGACTTCTACTTTAAGAACCAGAATTTGGGAGAAGACATGAATCCAGAGAAGTGAGCCCGGCCAGCTCTCAGGATTGCTTTTGTGTTGCGGACATTTGCCAATCTGGAGAAAAAAAAAGCTGAGGGGCTGAATTTGTTATTGACAGCCTCTCAGGTGTGAGAGATTTAAAAAAAAAAATCAAAGAACAGGGTCAGCCCATTTCTATGATAAAATATATCCCAAACCCTAATTTGAGTCAGAACCCTGAAAAACTGCACTCTAAGCATAAAGGTAAACTTGAAATAAATTAGCTCTCACATAGTTTTATATCATCCAGGGCACTCCAAAATTTCAATCAATGTATACTTTGAATATTTGCCCTATTATTTTCTATCATCCGGTGTTCCCAGATTTTTAAGTACACTGATACGATACAGAAACAAACAAAACTTATCTCAGGAGAAAGATAACATCATCCCAGGCCTCAAATTATTTCAACAATTTTTAAAAATAAGTTTAGGACACAATCTAGAATGACTGGGCACTTGAAAAAAACAAAACATTGTGAGCAAGAACCAGCAGAGACAGAGGGACAACAGAGAAGACCCATAGAGACTCCAGGCTAGAATTAGATACAAAACAGACTATAAAACAACTATGCTTAATTACGTTTAAAGAGACAAAAGAAAGCTTCAAAATGTTGGCAAGGATCTATAAATTATTAAAATGACACTGCAGATTTGAAAAATAACTAAATTAAAATTATAAAACTGAAAATGCAATAGCCAAAATTAAGAATTCAATGGCCTGGTTTAACAGCAGATAGACAAAGCAGCAAAGAATTAGTGAAATTAAAAAAATATATAAGAATAAAATGTCCAGAGGCAAAAGATTGAAAATAGAAAAGACAAAATAAGACACAGAGGATACAGTGAAAAGTTTTAATAAACATTCAGTTGCAGTCACAAAGAGACTACCCATAAGTCCTGAACAGAATAAATAAAGGCATATTGTAGTAAAACTGTAAATATTTTTAAACAGAATAAGAAAATTCCTAGAGCTGAAGATTGTCACAATTTGTCAAATTTAAAAAGTCTATCAACCACAATTTTTTTTTAAAATCCTTGATATATCTAAATGTCACTTCGTCTTGAGGAGCTACATACCCAATTCATTTTTATGTATTATAGCAACATATTCCTTTCCTTCTTTTCATATTCTTTAATTATTTTGTTTATACTCTTGTCCCTCTCAGCTCCAACCCTAAATGTAATCTCCATGCAGGCAGAGACCTACCTTGTTTACGATGTTATTTCTAGAGAATATATAGTGCCCGGCTGGGACTAGGGAGAGGCCAGTATCTGGCGACGCCGAGGGTGGAGGCGTACAGAGGTCCTCACCCTCAGAGTCATAGACTTGCACATGAGAATAAAGTGTAAAATATTACGGAGTGGGGAAAGTCTCATATCTCCAAAAAACCTGGGAATTTGATTAGCAATAGCCTACCAATCAACAACACTTGATGATACAAGATAAGAGGACAAATCTTATGAATTCTGAGACAAAAGAATTTTAAACCTAAAATTTTATACCCAGCCAGCATTCAAATAGGAGGAAAAAATAAAGATTTCCTGAAAGTTTATCATTCTCAGCTCCTTTCTAGAAGAATTATTTGAGAACATATTTCAGCAAAATTAAATTTGCCATAGGAAAGAAAAAAAAAATGAGGCACAGAAAACCTTAGGTAGAAAGATGTGTCATTAAGTCTAAGTAATTATGACATACAATGTAAAAAGACTAATTAATCTGGAATAGAAACCCCAGACACTTTCCATACGATAGGAGATGGAGGGAAGGGGGAAATAAAAACTTTCTAACTTTGTAACTTTCATACTTTCTCATTATTTGGGAAGGTACAGTCTATGGTTTAACTCTAGACTTTGAGAGAATAATATGTTTAAACAGGTGTACTACATTTTCAACACTAACTGTTAGAGGAATAGAAGTATTATTATAATTTACAAAGCATAAATAGAAAAAAAAAAGAAACAAAAATTAACCCAGAAATTATATATGTCTACATATATAAGCATAAATTCATGTGAATTTTTTATATGCACTAAATACTTTACTTTATATGCACTAAATATTTGGAGAGGAGAGGGCACCTGAAAGAAGGAAAGGAAATGTGGGGATGAAGGAAGACTTTTCATTTTTACTTCTCCATGTACTTCTGATTTTTTTTTCTAAATATTTGTATATTCATTTACTATGTAATTTTACAGCTTATGCACTATAGCATTTTTTTAATCCAATAAAAATCCTAGTGGAAATTGTTTCCTCCTCTTCTTCTCCCTGTTTTTGTCTTTTTCTCTTTTTATTTAGTAAAATTAGTTTGAAGTTCATTTGGAAAAATAATTAGGAGAAAATGAGAGAATGAGATGCCATTTACTGTTTTTCAAGATGAAAACAATTCTCATACGGGTAATTAATGTCACAAAGGAGAGATAAAATGGATACTCCTACATCACTGGGAATGGGGAAAAAAGCCATAAGTGGACAGAAATTCTTTGCAAAGAAATTTGACAACTTGTATCAATAATCATTTCACAGATCATGTTCTTTCACTGTAATCGCACACCTTAAAATGCATCCAAAGGGAATAAAATTAATATTGAGACTAAATATTGAAACAAAGATATTTAACCCAGTAAACACGCTTAATACCAAAAAGTTGGAAGTACTCTAAAAGTAAGTGTTCAGAAATTGTAAATCATGGTATACATTTAAGATATGATATTAAGCAATTATGAGTAATTCTTAATGTAAGTAGTTTTTAATGAAATGGAAAATACATAAGTTCTAATGTAGGTTTTTAAAAACTCACAAGATACAAAATTACATATATACAATTTGATTATTATGCATTGAAAAAATGTGGCGTTACTGAATCAAAATGGCTGCATGAGTGCTCATGAATATTTTTCTTTTCCAACCAGCACCTCTAAAAGTAACAGAAAAAAATTTTTGTTGGTAAGGTCAAATTCATAATAACACTATAAAAAGGGGAGCATGCTATCATCAGATCAGACATTTTAAGTAATCCTTAAAATAGAGAAAGCAGAGAGGACTAAATTGATAAAGGAAATCATAGCCTAAAATATGTTAAGAGGAGACACTGTGTAAATATAGAAGTGGTTCCTGGTGTGCTCCAGACATAGAGGCAGCAGAGACAATGGGCAGAAGAGATCTGGGGGCAGCCAGGGGGAGATGATAATAACCCAACCCTGGTCACCAAACTGGCAGGCTCCTCCCCTCTGCCTATCTGTGCCAATAAGTAGGCCTGTAGGGCTGATTGCCTTGGGCTAGAACAGTGCGTGTAAGCACTTGTGTGTAAGAGGCAGGAAAGCGCCGCAGGGCGTTGGCAATACCCACAAGGAACAGAAAGCCCCTAAACCCCCTGGTTGAGCTGCTGGCACTCCCCACATCAGGACTCTGACTTACCCACAACTGCTGGAGGGAAAAAGAAAGAACGTCCAATAAGCAGGCAAAAACAGCTGTTTCTTTTCTTTCCTTTTCTTTTTTACATAGGAAAATTTCAAACATATGCACATTAAAGAGAATATTATGAAGCAACCAGTCCTTGCTGCCCAGCTTCAACAACCATGAGCATTCCATCATCCTCGTTTCATGAGGTGCCACCACTGCCACCTTTAATTTTCTTCTGGAGTATTTTACACCAAATCCTAAATATCATATTAGTTCATTCATAAATACTTAGTGTCACTCTCTAACACAAAGATTTTTTAAAAAATCATAACAACATTACTGCACCTCCCCCGTGACAATAATTTATCAGTATCATCAAACAGCCAGTTGCAGCAGATTGTATTTTCCAAAAAGGTTGCAGCCACATCTCCTGTCTTCTGCACAGTGAGCTTACCACTTCCCAATTAAGAGGTGAAGATAATTTCCCTTCTCTTGACTCTGGGTGGGCTTTCGTCACTTGCTGAAACAAAAGGTGAGAGTCGAGGTGCTGTCTGACTTTACAGGTGAAGTCAGGAAGGCCCCCTAATTTCCGCTTAGTCCTCTTGGGACACTGCCTGTCCAGAAGTTCCCTCCCAGCATGGCCCCTCCCAGAATCCAGCTGCCATTCTGTGCAAAGCCCTGCCACGTGGAGAAGCCACATGTAGGTATCCAATCAGCATTCCCAGCCAAGCCCAGCTGAGGCTCCCAACAACCGTGAAGCAGAAAAGTATCTCCATGTACCCTGTCCAAATTCCTGACCCACAGAATCTGTGAACATAATAACATGGCTATTATTTTTACACCACTAAGTTGTAGGGTGGTTTGTTTCACATCAGTAAAAATTGGAAACAGCTGTACATGTTCAATTTTCTCTCACTGTTTCAAAAATTTTGTCTTTACGACTGACCTGTTTAAATTAGGATCCAAGCAAGAGGCGCACACTGCTTTTGGCTAATATTTCTATTAAATCTCTTTTAACACACATGATTCTCTCTCTCTCTCTCTCTCTCTCTCTCTCTCTCTCTCTCTCTCTCTCTCTCTCTCTCTCTCTCTCATTTATTTGTAAAGAAACCAAGTCTTTTCTCTCATAGAATATCTCCCATTCTGCTTTGGTTGATAGTATGGGTTGAATGTGTCCCCCAAAGGCTCATGTGTTAGAAACTTAATTTCCACTGTAACAGTGTTAAGAGGTGGGAAATCCTAGTATGGGAATTGAAAGATGGGGCTTTGAAGAGGTGATTAGATTGTGAGGACTGTACTCTCACGAATGGATTGATCCATTCATGTAGTAATAAGTAGATGGTTTAATGGGTGGTAAAGTGCATGGCTTTGATGGCTTTAAAATGAGAGCAAGTGAGGAGGTTAGCTCTCTCGCTCAGCCCATTTGCCATGTGATATCCACTGTGTTGCTGTAGAATAAAGCCCTCATCAGATATAAGGACTTCTCAGCCTCCAAACTGTAAGCAATAAATTTCATTTCTTTATAAATTACCCAGTTTCAGATATTTTGTTATAAGCAACAGAAACAGATGTATCAATCAGTCAAACATTGCTTACAGTGTTTCTCTGTGAGTTGTATTTCCTTTAAAGTGATGATTAGATCTAGAGCAGGGTTGGTGAACTTTTTCTGTAAGGACCCAGAGAGAGTCAATATTTTAGATTTCATGGACTACTCAATTCTGCTATTGTAGCACAAAGCACCACAGATGATATAAATGAACACATGTGTCTGTGTTTCAATAAAATTTTATTTTCAAGACAGGCAGGAGACAGATTTGACCCATGGGCTACAGTTTGCTGGCCCTGGTCTAGATGAAACAAAGATGATTGAATACAAAGATGAGGGCACAATCCGGAATCACCAAATATTTAAGAAAAAGCAACATCATGAAAGGAAAATCCAACTAAACAAATCTCAGAACCAACATCTGTAGAAACAGAGTAAGTAAAACAAACTAAAGATAAACTTTAAGGAAGTACTGTATATTGAATATTCTATAGAATTAAGAAATAATACCACATTCCTGAAACAAGAAAAGGCTGTTAGGATAAGCATTTAGATATCTCAGAAATGAAAAATACAATCATCAAAATAAAAATTTCAATAGATGTGCTGAATAACAGAAAGCACACACCCGAAGTGTGTAGTACTTTGTTATCAGAGTATGCTGAGAAATTGCTCCAGAACACTATACTAAAGGAAAAAGAAATGGAAATAAAAGTTTGAAGACATAGAAGTTAGACCCAGAAATTCCAATATCCATCTAACAGAAGTTACAGGCAAAAAGACCAAAGAGATGGAGGGGAAGAGATAAGCAAAGAAATAATAATAAAAAATATTTTCCATCAGCTAAAAAACAAATGTGATTCTTTAAATAGAAATGGCTCACTGGATACCAACCATGATGAATGGGGAGTCGGGGGGTGGGGACATATGGACACATGATGATAAAGTTTCAGAACTCCTGGTATAAACAGTTCTGAAATCCACTCCAAACATATCCAGAATCCCATTCAGTAACTCTGGGGTGAAATTTGAAAATCTGTCTTTTGCTCATTTAGTTTCAAAAACAAATCTAATCTTCGGACAAAATTGGCAGCTGCTGCTCTCTACAACAATAATCTGGGGCTTGGTACCAAGCCACCCTTTCCTCCAGTCTGATGCTGCCTGCATAGCCCAGTGCTTCTTGGCCCCTCTTAGGCTAACTGGTCCTTTCTCCTTCCTTGTGCATGAGCCACTGCCTTGATGGGCCTGTTGTTAACCTCTCTCCCCTCCACCACCAACACACAGGATCCTCCTTTGACCTTGTGCCCAGCGACCAGGGTTTTGCTTACTGCTCCCCCAATGTGCCTTTGCATCTCTAACCTTTGCTGGCCCTGAACTGCTGTTCTCTGGGCCAGCCAATTACTGTGCTGAGTGTCCTGGTCCCTGACTGCTCCTGTGCCTGCCATAGCCTCAAGATACCATCTCTGCGGGGACTCATTTATTCATTTAATAAACACACACAGAGAGCTCAGTGTGTGCAGAGCTGTGCTAGGTCCTGGGGAAACAAAGCTGAACAAAGCCTGATGCTTGCCCTCAAGGAGTTCTAGTCGGAGGCCGATGTGAAAGGAAAAAGTGGACATCAATATGATAAGCGTGATCATACAGGGTGTTCTCCAAAGACAGTCCAGGGACCACCTGCACTTTACTTTGCCAAAGTTCTTATGAAATGTCAGATTCCCAGCTCCGACCATCTGGATCATAACCTCATAAAAATGTGGCTCAGGAATGTATTTTAAACAAGCTCAAGTAATTTTTATGATCACAAAAACGTAATAACAATTGGCCTTAAAGAGCTGTGTTTCAGGTCTCTGATTTGATTAGGAAGGAACACAAGGAGCACGAGAAAGGTGATGTCAGAGAAGCTGGCTTGGTGACTACCAGGGGTCAGATCCACAAGGCCTTGCCCTGCTAAGGAGTCTGGTTTCTGTCCAATAAGCTGCAGGGAGTCAACGAACAGCTGTAAAGTGGGGGAGGGGGGAGGGGCAGCATGGTATAATTTTAAAAGATGACTCCTATAACAGGGTGGAAGAGGAATAGAAGTGGTCAGGGGCAAAGTGAGGGGGTTCAGATTGGGGACAGAGGAGTAGCCAGGTGATCTGTGATAGGGACCTGACCTGGCTCAATGACAAGACAGATGGGTGGAAGGGGAGATGGGAAGTCTGGTAGGGAGGTAGAATCAACAGGGCTTGGTGGGAAGGACCAAGGCGGGACTTGCAGCTCTTGTCTGGCAGCTCCTGTCCCCTCTGGGCTTGCCCCAGCCCAGTGGGAGGGTCAAGTTCTCAGTGCCAGTCATCGTCTGTCTGCCCTGATCTGCCACAGTTAGCAAGGCCATACCCGGTCCTGTCCTAAGTTACACCAATTATTGGAAGAAAAACATATACACAGCATCCTTCTGTTGCACTTTCAGAGCTTATCATGCTGAATAAATTAATCATCTTTAATATTTTGTCATTACACTGAGACATTTACCTTTTTAAAAATCTGAATATTACAAGCCATTTCCCTGGAGGTTCTCAGTTGCACAGCCCTTTGAAAGGGTCATGCCTAAACTACTCTCTCGGGTTACCAAACCACCTCAGGGCAGCAACTACAAGAAGATTCAAGGGCAGAACTGGCCAGCTGGTCCTTTTTGAACACGCCCAAACTTTCACATGGTGAGAGGAATGTCACACGCCCACTTTCACCGGCTGCTCCAGATGGCAGTGAAAACCACACATTTTATAAGCGAGTTATGAGTGATCACACAAAGGGTTACTCAATCCTTTGCTACCTAACTGAGAGTTTTGAGGTAAACTTTTTCAAGCTTACACAGGTCATCTAAGACTTCAAATATAAATTATTTAGAGCTGTACAGAGTGAAATAATAGTTACTGCTGATTAATCTTGATGAATACTTACAATACAGCAATGAAGCAGGTATTATAGAACTGCATACCTGATAAAATAAATTTTTTATATGTAGGAGAGATATATAAAACTGCATTAACAATGGAAATAAATTATATGTGTGATAATAAGAAGATTTAAATAACTGCTTACGATTTACAAAGCACTTTCTCCTTTATTACCTTATTTGTTCCTCACAAAAATTCCTAAGGTAAGTTGTCTTAATATTTCCATTTTATAGATGAGGAAACTGAGGATCAGAAAGATGAAGTGACTGACCCAAGGACACACAGCCAATAGAGTAACATTGCTTTGTATTTGTTGCAAGTAACAGAAAACCCAAATCAAACCATACTAAACAGTAAAGGGAATGCAAAAGCTCAGGTAACTGAAAAGTCCAGTGGTGTGGTGGGCTTCAGGCAGTTTGATCAGAAATCCAGCTCTGTTTTATTTTGATTATTTTGGATTTACCCTTTTTTCTGTGCCAGCTTTATTCTCAGGCTCTTTATTGATTAGCAGGAAAATACTGAAACACTTTCAGGATCCACCACACTATCCAGAAGGAGAAAGGACTTTTCTTTCCCAAATCATCAAACAAGAGTCATAGGCTTCACTTCTATTGCACCTGTGGCCACGGGAATGCCACATAGTGATCGGCTCAGGCCTGGGGTACATACCCATGCATGAGCCAATGACTGCATCAATCAAGGCCACAACCCAGAAGCTGAAGGTTGGACCTGCCCCGCCCAAACCCCACAGCTGCCAAGCCACCCAGGAGGGGAGCGATGGCTGCTGCAAAGTCGACCACAATACCCCCCACCAGCCAGGACTTGAATTCACATCTCATGACCCCAAATCCTGTCAATTCTTTTCCATACCTTACATGTTGTTATCCTTCTGGAGTTCATGACCCAGAGTAAAACTGCTATTTTTGTATACAAATGTGCCTAAAAAGGCATATAAGTAACCAGAAGTCCTTTCCGACTGGTGTGCACAAGCCTGGACATTAGAGTGTGCTGCCATGATCCGTGGAGTCCTTTGCTTCTTCGCTTATTTCTCCAACTCATGTTCCTCTAAATTCTTTTGCCCCATTCATTTTTGTTTCAAGTACATTTTGGTCTCTTTGTGTCAGAGCCCAACCAGGAAGCCAGAACCATTCTGGATATTTAAAACAGAGGAAATTTAATGCAATGAGATGAAAGAAACTTAGAAGCCCAACAAGGGATGATGAGGCAACCCAGAGACTGGCAGCAGCAGGAAGTTGCCACCATTCCTAGGCTGGAGGGACCAAGGGGGGAGGTGCTGCTAGCAGAGCTCAGGGACTGGGATTACCCAGAGGAAGCTGGAACTGTGGCAGGCTTCGTCTGAGAGCTGGAGTCATGGAAGAGTGGTAGCAGCTGCCAGAGATACCACCCAGTGCAGAGGGAGAAGGACAAAGACCCTGACTTGCCCCCTCTTCTTGTTCACCAAACTCCCACCAGTTGGCCAAATTGCAAATTGAGAACTGCAGCCTGCAGGGGTCAGGCCCCCTACAATACAGAGCCAGAGAAGGAAGGGTGAGGACCTCAGGTCACACAGTCCCAGAACCAGCATATTTGCATGACAAATGCCATACATGTTCATTATAGAAATTTTACAAAGTACAGATATGCAAAGAGAAAAAAGTAAAAAAATCATGATGCTATTAGTTCTTAAGAAGTAAGGTTAAGGGCCGGCCTGTGGCTCACTCGGTAGAGTGCGGTGCTGATAGCACCAAGGCCGCGGGTTCGGATCCCATATAGGGATGGCCGGTTTGCTCACTGGCTGAGCGTGGTGCTGACAGCACCAAGCCAAGGGTTGAGATCCCCTTACCGGTCATCTTTTAAAAAAAAAAAGAAGTAAGGTTAAATTGGCCAATCCCAGGGGACTGCCAAGTGCTTCCTACTTCTCATTGGTCATTGAGCAATCCATGTTCTGGTCCCTTTCCTATCAATAGTCCAAGCATTCCAGCAGCTTGTTATATGTACCCTGAAAAACTCAATTTCTTCTATCAAGTCAAAGGTCAAAAATAGATTAGAGAAAAGTTGTAAAGAAAACCTTTACTTCTTCTAGGAAACTGATTTGCTTCTTTTCCCAGATAACATGAGCCATATTATTGATCATGTTTCCTCTTTTTGCCCAGGCTACTAGGAAACTCAAAGGTCCATCTCACATACTCAATACCAGCAACTTTTAGCCCTTAGAGTGGGCATGTGCTTCTTCCCTCTTTTCCATGTTCCAAATTATATTGTATCACATCAGCTCCACTATGCCTGTGTGAAGAAGACAGGGGTATACAGGCACATAAGGGAATGGACATTTCCCCAGAGGGTTGCTGGGCATCACTTGCCCGGTTCAACTTTGTCCACTCTGAGCCAGCTGGCCAGGACTGGGTGAATCATCTGCCACCGTGGAACAGAGCCTGTCTGTCACCCTCCTCTCAGCAGATGGCCGCTCTACACTCATCCATGGCACACATCACTGCTGAGGGAGCCACCTCCGTCCACTGCAAATCGCCGGTTTCTCCACCTCCAACTCGTTGGGCTGGGAATTATGCTGTGTGCTCAAATAGATTCTGGTTCAATAATTTTTCAGCTAAGGGGGTCCTATTGTGCATCTTGACAATGGAAAGGGGTGGAGCAAGGGGCCACCGGTGGGATTACGGTTGGATTTTTAATTAGATTGGGCATTTTAATTAGGTTGGGCAAAGCTTTTTCAAGGAGGTGAAAGCATTATCTCCTCCAACGAGCACCTCTCTGGCTTGGTTAGCTTCCTTGATTTACAAGTTAGTCCCTCTTGAAATGTTTTTCTTACACTTTGTTTAGTTGAGGCTGATAGTCCGGACATCTGGCCCAGTTTAATATAATTTTTACTGTTGCTACCACATCCCAAATTCTATTGAGATGGTTATTATTGTTGTTATCTAAGACACCTCACCATGGCAATTACTAAGACCAGGTGCACCCCCACCCTCACCCCACCCCTCCACCTACCCCACCCCTTTCTACTTCAAATTTCGGAAAGGAATCCGACGCTCATTCCCATGCCATTGAGAAAACAGAAATCTATAACTCTGTAGCATAGCAAAGTAGAAATTTGGCAATTATCTAGATAATTGGATGGGGATAGGCAAACAGTTCATATCATTTAGGTCCTAAAGTACATCTGCAGGTCTAAAGAACAGAACCCTACCCCACCCCCCACCATTGCTTATAATTGCTTCTGAGTTTTTTAAACACATGGGCTACTTTTACAGCACCTGTGCCTCCCTAATTATGATTTAAATAACCTAATATATTCATATTAGTTTGTACTCTCTAAGCATATACCAGCCAAAAGGTATGGTGCCTGGTAGGCTGGAGAGGAAGAACTGATCATAGGGCATCATCAGTGTACAGCTGAGAGTTGGCAATAATAATAAAATTCAATACTGACAAAAGAAGGGAAACTCTGCAGTATTTGGTTTGAAAATGCAGTTGCGGGGGGTGGGGTCCATTCCTGGTTTTAGGGAAGAGCTGGGTCAGACCCTGAGAATGACTGTAGAACACAGGCGTTGAAGGTGAGGGACTGTAATAATTACCTACTTCAGGGGTGTGGACATTAGCCAACAGACGTAGCTCTGGCTTCCCTCCAAGACCTGAGGTGGAGCCCGGGCCTGGACTTGTCCACAAGGTTCATGTCTTCAGCAGATAGTCTTGCTGCAGAATTGTATCACACTAACAATGAGACTTACTAGAAAAACAAAGAAAATGCTTTAAATGTTTAAACGCATCTCCAAGTATTCAGCTTCCAAATATTTGGACTCTGAACCGATTGGATCAAGAGCCCAAGCTTCCTGTGCACGCTACTTGGTTCCAACAATCTCCCCAAGATCAGCAAATATATAACAACTTAAAATATCATCCTCCAGGAAATCAACTCAGTGTCTCTGTCCGAAGTTCTCTTTCATAATTAAACTTACTAAAATTAATCTTAATTTTAGTAAGTTTAATAAATTCTTACAAAGGCTTCCATGAGACCATGGTCTGTGTCCACTGTGAGGATGCAATGTAAAGAGTGCAGATGGAGATCTGGGAGTAGAGGTGGGTAGGGTGGAAAGGAAGGAAGAGGGAGAGAGATGCAGAAAGAGCAACAGACAGCCCATTGAGCGGACTGGTAGCCAGGAAAGCTTTGCTGCCTGAACCAAGTCTTAAAAGCTAAGTTTGAGTAAACTGAGGTTGTTTGGTTTCGTTTCCTGTTTTTTTTTTTTAAGGGAAGGGAGAGGTGGTAGAGGCTGATTTCCTTTTGCATTTAAATTTCTCTAAATTCAGGAGTCATATAATTAATTCTTCTTTGCCTAGGCATATCCATACCCAAGTTTCCTTTTTTCTTCTTTTTTCCTTAAGACTCTATAGTAAAAAAAAAAAATCATAGCACTGCCAGGGAATTTACTACTTCTAGAGCTTAGCAAATTCCTCTTTCTCTACGATGCTCCACAATATAAAATAAATAGCTTTAATATAAATTTTACTTCTAGAATACCCTTATTAGTACTTTGTTCAGTCTTCCCTGTGGACTAGGTAGAACAGTGGAGTTGAATCTTACATGCATTTAACTTTTCTCACTTTCTCTTGTATATAAGTTCAATTTATACAAGAGAAAGTGGGGAGGGATGGGAGAGAGAGAGAGAGAGAGAGAGAGAGAGAGAGAGAGAGAGAGAGAGAGAGAATATTGGTCTTTAAAAGCACGTGCCACAGAGTGAGCATGAGAAATGAATCTGTTCAGCCCAGTCTGTCTCCACACCCACAGACCACTCACTGTGCAGTCTTTCTCTTAAAATATACATTTTTCATACAGATGACCCCCAAATTCAAGCTAACTGCTTCACTAGTACTGAAACAAGAAAATAGCCCTGTGTCCCAATAACGGTGGGAAGAATGGCTGTGCCACCTCCCACCAGTCTCTAGCACGGCACCTCCCTGAGAAAGTGTCAAGGGCAGTTTTGACGATCTGTGATTTTCATCTCGGGGCCGACTTCAGAACCCGGCCCTCGGGGCCCGCCCGGTGGCGCACTGGATAGTGCGCCGCTTGGGAAGCGCGGCAGTGCTCCCGTCTGAGGGTTCGGATCCCACATACAGACCGTTCCCCGCTCACTGGCTGAGCGAGGCGCGGGAGCAACACCAAGGGTTGCAATTCCGTTGCCGGTCCCCGGTCCGGTATGGGGGCAACACTGAGGGTTGCGATCCGTTGTCGGACACGGAAAAAGACAAAAAAAAAAAGAACCCAGCCCTCTCCTCAGACCCATCTCTGCTGGATTACCCCCCCCCCGGCAAATAGAAAAAAAAAAAAAAACCCAGCCCTCTCCTCAGACCCATCTCTGCTGGATTACCCCCCCCCCGGCAAATAGAAAAAAAAAAAAAAACCCAGCCCTCTCCTCAGACCCATCTCTGCTGGATTACCCCCCCCCCGGCAAATAGAAAAAAAAAAAAAAACCCAGCCCTCTCCTCAGACCCATCTCTGCTGGATTACCCCCCCCCCCCCGGCAAATAGAAAAATAAAAAAGAATTGGGGTCCTTTTTCTCATATCTCTGAATTGGTGCCGGGACCACAAACTTTGCTTTCTCAGACTCTGTGCCCAACTGCAAAGCACGTTGCAAACTCTTTTGCCTTTGTCTCAACTTGGGGTATGAGAATGGCCCACAAACAAAGGTGTAAGAGACAGAGCCGTGCATTCTTTCATTCATCAAGTACATGTGGAGCGCTAACCATGTAACAGGCATAGGATTCGGCAGTGAGCTATCGCTGAACAGAAAAGGGAGTCAGAAGACCTAGTCTCGCCTTGGTTGTGCTTAACCTGCTGTGTGACTTTGGAAGAACTGCTGAGCCTCTCTGGGTTTCAACTGCCTACTTGACCAAAAAAGTGAAAAAGTCGTGGCACATAACTTCTAAAGTTCCACTCAGTTATGACATTCTGTGAAACTGACTTAGAAATATTAGCTAAAATCTTAAAAGAAATATAACACTCTTCCTTACAGCCCCTCTTATCTGTATTTACCGTACACATCTTTAGTCCTTCAGCTTTGCCTTTCCATGTTATGGTCAATTTCACCTCCCTCTCTCCCCCCGACAGAAAACACCAGCATCAGCCTCTCCTCCTCCCCCACTCCTGGAGCTTCCAGTAGACACATCAACAAAATGAAGGGATTTCTTCTTAGGTTTTGTTTCCCGTCATAGTTGCTGTTGGTGGGGCCCTATCACAGTGATTCAGGCTTTGGTGTTTTGATTGAAAGTGATGATAGCCATGCTGTGAACAAAAGATATGGAAATAGATCTCTTGTATGAGTAATCATACTTTTGGATTGTGCAAATGCTTCATTTTCGATGACTGCATCATTTGTGATGTGGGTTTTGTGTTATATCATCAGGCACATGGGCCTGTTCACACTTAGTTGAATTTGGCATCATAATGGTTGAAGCACTAGTTGCCTTTTTTCAATCTAACCTAAAACAACAATAATAGTAAAATACTTGGTTAGTCAGGGAGAGGGGGTAATTACTTCTATAAAATGCTTAAATGTTTGTGATATTATATCAAGGAATGTTAACCAAATATTATTTTTAAACATAAATATTACTTTATGCAATACCTATTTCTTCGTTGTTCTATTCGCTCAATAAATACACATTAGAAGATGGCTTAGTCAATCAATATTTGTGATTAACTTGCTCCTGAGCATTCAGAAGACCACTTTGAAGTATACAAACTCCCAAAACAAGGGGAGATATGGTGGAAAGCCAGAATGCCTGAATTTGGGTCCCACTTTTGTTGTTTACCCCAAAAAAAGGTACTCTGTCATTCTGAGCTTTATATACTCCACAAGAATAACTCCTGCTTTATATTCTTCACAAAACTTTTGTGAAAATAAACTGATGGTGCATAAGAAGAGGAAGAATTATTACACTTGTTAATAAGCTTAACTGCCACACACTTCACATACATTCACTCATTTAATCTTCACAATAACCCTGTTTACAAGAAACCAGTCATCGAGAGGTTAAGGGATTTCTTAATAAAAGGTGGAGCCGGCATTCAAACTGAAGCAGAATCCATGCATTCACCCCCTACAAAATAATGAATTATACAAAGGTAGCTACAAAAACTTTTTAATGCATAGAGGGGGGGAAACTTTCTTCAGCCTCCCCCACTTTTAATGGAAGCATGGTGGTGGGGGGAGATAAACATCTGCAATATTTTCAGTGCACATTACACGATTAAGATGACTTTGTTAGGTTAATAACAGTAAAGTGTCTCATGTTTTGTGGTTTTCTCACAAAATTATAATGCTTTGACTTCTTAGGCTTAAAAATATCACGCATTTATGCAACAATTCCACATTTTCCTCCTGAATCTGCATACCAATGAATTGAAATAATTTTTTAATATCATGGTATTAAAAATTGCTGGACTCAAGGGAATCTAGCATTTCTTGCTTTCTGCCTGCTCCTATGAAGCAGGCAGAAACTTGAAAACCAAAGACACCAGCAACCTTCCAGCAAACAAAGGCAGGCATTATGTTTTCTGCACTTAGAAGCTTTTCCTCTGCCAGGCAGATACAGAGAGCACTCATCTCCTTCCAACTTCCAAATCTCTTGACTTCCTCTTCTTCCTTCTCTCTGTCCAGAGCCTTTTGAGAGAAATGGCCAATAAGCCCCTTGTTTCAAATTTCTGCAGGAACAAGTAGATGCTACTCTCAGTGTCCATTAAACCACAAGTCCTTTGAGGATACAGGAAGACATCCACCAATCTCAGGATCAAAATGCAACAAGAGGAAGTCTGCAGCAAAGAAGGTGCTACCCAGCACCACCTTCTCTTACAAAAATGGCAGGATCTCTGGGGAAGTGAGCAGTTTACTCTAGCATGGTATATTTATATTTAACAAAGTTTCAAGAAAAATGCTCCTACTTAGTTTTACCTTTAAAAATGTTCCTACTGTACAATAAACTACACTCTCAGAAATAAGGTATTTTGATACATATTCTCTCTCTGAAATTCATAATAATCTTACTTTTGAAGGAGCCAGTGATAGGATTGGAGACCTGGTTCAGCAGACTCCACAGCTCCCGTCCATTCCTTAACAACAGACTGCCCTACGTGGATTCCAGAGATCAGAGAGTAGTCATTTATGATCATATTTTCTTAATTATTTTAATTACATTCCAAAATATGTGAAACTATATTATCAGGGGTAAAAACACTAAAATATCTAAATAGAATGGGAGGAAAATTTTACTTTCTGAATTTATCAGGTTATAATCACTAAAAACAATACATCCACAGCAAGCACATCAGGAAAACACTCTCCTTTGACTTTATGACTCCTGTGATGTTTCCCTGGCTACAAATGCTAGAAAGTAGCAATTGGGTAAACCCAGACAGGGCTATCAACAGACAACTAAATCAACATAGAAGATAAACTTGAAAATAAAGTGGTTTAAGATGGAATTGACCACTGGAAAATCAGAGTAGCCATCTCTTTTTAACATGTCAGCACATGTCCAAAATAGTGTCCTCCAACCTATAATTTGCCTGCATAGTCCAACAAAGAAGGACTGCCCAAGGGCGTAGGACCTTGTCACCTCTCTTGCCTACAAACAGCACTCCTTCCTCCCACTAATGATCCAGCAGAATTCAGTCCCAAAGACAGGAGTTTAGACTTGATACCTCGGGACTGGCCCTAGGCCATCCCAACAGCCCCAGCATTGATATCCTTACTCCTCTCTGCATGGTTGTTTTCACAAAGAAAACATTCCTCATCATTCGGTAGGAACTGGGGCACCACCACCAATTACCCACCAGTTAGAAGAATGAGCTGTACTAGACAAACATTCTCTTGATCCAGGGTTAAGTGCCCACGGTAATGTTCCTCCTCAACAGGGAGGCAGTGGGGTGGGGCGAATGATCCCCAAGAAAGTCCATCGGGAAAGGAGAAGGCCACTATAAGAGCATTCAGTGTTGTCCAGCAAGTCCAACTGAAATAGGGAGTGGTTAATCCGTGTAGGTATAATATCTATCATTAGTTATTCAGGAAAGCAATACAAGAAGTCAGTACCAGGTCAGCTGGCCCAAAGCACACAAGTCCATTAAGCAGCCTGGTGAAGGTGACACAAGGCATGAGTGATGCCCTAAGAAGGTGACACACCCAGTGTGGCTGGGTCCAACGCAAGTCCCCTGATAGCCAAACATGTTTTGAAATACTTGTCAAATCCGTGGGTAAGCATCTCCCGTTCTTGTGATAAATGGAAACTACCAAGGAAAACAGTATTAAACCACTAAAATGCAATTCGAGTTGATGAAGAATAGTAACAAATGACCTTGGAGCCTCTTTGATCTGTGCATTTCTATATTCAGCTCAAGGTTCCATTAAAACCAAGGAGTTTACATTTGGGCCAATAAACAGGGCTAATAAAAGTTCACCCTTGGACTGGGGCTCTTTGAATGGGTGGAACATGGGTCATTTGTGATGTTTGGTGAGTGTGAATGCTGACAAATCTACTACTAAGTGTATACAGCTTCCTTTACACCCTAGATGAGAAGGGCCTGTAGCACCCAGGAAAGTAAATAAGAACAAAAGCAGCCCCAAGCCATGGCATTGGAATTTCATCCGACAGATATGCACTGAGTACCTACTATGTGGCAGATGGTGTTTAGGCAGCAGGATATACAGAAGAATAAGATGTGGGCCCTGCCTGTGAGACTCCAGTCCAGACAGAAGGCAGTTAAGTCCCCCTAACAAGAATACAGGTCAGACTGTGATGGTGGCAAAGCAGAGGAAGAGCAATTCATCCCATGTGGGGACACTCTGGAAGGCGTCAGGGAGGAGGGGCTATGTGGCTGAACCTTAAAAAATGAGTGGAAAAAAACAAAAGCCAGAAAGGGTGGTATTCTGAGCAGAGGACAGATGCCAAGCAAGACTCAGAAGAGTTGAGGAATGAATGCAGCTGGAAAGAGTGCTAGAATTCTGGCCTGGGAGTAGTTCAAAGCCTGAGGCTGAAAAGGAGGGTCAGGACAGAGGGCAGATGGTCTGCAGTCACTTGCTACACATGCGTTTGACCTGATTTTGTAGGCCAGGGGGTTGTAAAGCTTTCATATTTTTATATTTTATATTTATTTTTTAATTTTTTTACTTCAACAGAACTTTTTAAAAGTAATTCTTATGGGGAAACTGAATGTATATAACAAGAGAATCTATGTTTTATTAGTGCAAACTTACTTTTACAATCTCAACTTCATTACATTTACTTATTCTTCAGTTAACCGATGAGAATAATTCTAATTATTTGCACATTAGTCCAGATTTTTTATTTTTGGGTGCAAGTAACAGACAACCCAATTTAAACTGACTCAGGCAAAAAAAAAAAAAAAAAAAAAAAAAAAGGAAAGGAAAAGGAAAAGAAGGAAAAAAATGGGAGAAGAGGAAGATTTATTACTCATGTAAATTCAGAAGGGGTTCTGGGATTCAGGAATCAGCTGATTGAGGGGCTGAAAGAATATTACCAAAGCTTTCTGTCCATTTCTCAGCTCGGTGTCCCTCTACAGTGGCTGCTTTATTCTCAGGATGGGCTTCCTCTGTGTGGCAGTTTTCAGGAGCTCTGGGTGTATAATGATCTTGAAAAGCTGTAATTTTCTCCTTCCTAACAGAGTCCACCGCAGTGCCAGAACTAAGCCTCAGTGGCAGCCCTGCCTCACATGCCCATCCCTGAATCTGTCACTGTGGCTGTGACAATATGCATAGTGAAAGGTCATGATGGGTCCTGCGTACACCCAGAGTCTCCACGGACTGCACATGGAGGTGAGATGATTTCTCAGAGGAAAACTGAGGTGCTATTACCAGAAAGATGGACAGGTAAAAACAACACAGTCTACTCTATTTTGACAAATACAACTTTTTAAAATAAGGGATTGACAATTACAGCTTTATATCAGTTTTAACATCCAATTTGCTTTTGCATTTTATTTTCTTTGCATGGTGTTGAGAAAACCCTGAGTCATATAGGTGAGCAGTTACAGATACTGTTTTTGAAACAGCATACATGTTAAAAATATACCTGGAACACTCAGGATATTATTCAATTAAACTTGTGCCAAAGTTTGAAAGTAGGCTGAAAGTTTGAAAAATAGGAAATTTTATTTCAAAGTTTAATTACTTAAACCAGGAATAGGCTCCTGTATTTAAGTGTTCACTGGAAAGATGCTTTTTAAATATATCTGTAATATATGATGAGAAATTCAACAATGTAATTTTTTAAAAAGAACTCAGACATCACAGTAACCATTGGTCAAAGCTTGGATACAGTAAAATAAATGTTTCACTCTTTCCATCACAAAGTTTCCAATTAATTGCTGTCACATTATCAGCAAGTATAAGCATGGTAACACTGCAACTCCGTGTTGCCAAACTGAACTCACTCAGCTTAGGAAAACATCAGCAAGCTGATGCAACTCTGTTAGAGTACTACTTGCTACATCTCATTTCAGAAAAAACAATTAGTGATTTCTTGTCTCATTTGAAATAGTAATAACAACACCTCGCCTTAAGACAGCTGGTGTTACCAGGAAAAAAGCAAATTCTGGAACTTACTACTCATTACATTCCAAAAAACTTAGAAAAGTCTGAAATTTGAAGATCATGCCTTATCAAACTGACAATGTAAAGGGCATTACTAACCACTGTTTTAAAAGATACTCACATCTCCTCAATAGCTAGTGTTTTTCTATGCAACTTGCCATGTCTTATTTAAAATTGCATTTTAGCAACAAAGTTCCTCAGCACTACGCACCACTGTAGCCATTCTGCATGGCCTTATTTTCCTTGGGATGGACGTCACATCTCCTTTCCAGGACTGAAAGCCCTGCAAGGATTAGAACTCTCTTATTATGTGCTTTCCCCCCATAGAGCTTAGTAATATATACTGAGTATACTAGAGCTCATGTTTGACATGAGGCAGCGCTCTATAAATGTTTGGTGAATAAATATGTTTTGGAAAAAAAAATATGTTTTATTTGCAATAGTTCACCAAGCCTTTGTATCAAATAAAATTCTTGAGAGTAAAAGTTTTTACACTCCTTATTAATAGCAAACAAAACGAGAAACCAAAAATCTTGTCTCCTTAAGAGAAATGTTTACTGATTGCTATTTTGGCCTCCTGACCAATCATACTTCTCACTCATTCATCAAACAAGTAGTAAGCACCTACTGCGTGTCACTGCACTGTCCCAGTTGCTCAGGATATATTTTTAAAAAACATTAATACACTCCTTGACCTCAAATAGTCTAGTCTGGGAATTATAAAAAAGCGAACCACCATAATGCCTCCTGATACGTGCCATGATACAGACATGAATATTACATGGCATTGATTAGGCCAGTTGCCAGTGCTCTGGCGACTTGGGTCACTGTGGCTCATTGTGAGGCTCCGTGAGGAAGTGGGGAAGAGCAGGAAGCAACTTTAGCAGCTGCCTGGTGGGGCTGGCAGAGCCAGGAATGTCACTCAGGACACAGTACACCTCCAGCCACCTGTTCCTTTTGACATTGCTTCAGCAGCAGGCATCTGCTGCTCCTTCTCTAGTGCTCTGCTGGTGTGATGACTCAGCCACACTCTGCTCCGCCTTCTCTGCTCTTGGGCTAAATACTCTCTGCCTTTCTTTTCTCCTCCCCATGGCGCCCACTGCCATGTGGATATAACAACTTCTCTCAGAGTGTCTGCCCATTTCTGCCCAACCTTTGGGCTTATTCGCCCCTGACAGGTCTCAAATGAAAAATAAGTAAAAGAGGCTTTTTTTGATTAGCCAGCCGTCATCTAAGATACAGTGAATGTGTTGGGCAGAGCTCTTGCATCAGCCCATCTCATTAGCCACAGGACACCCATGTATGGCTGCTTTTGGGGCCAGCACCAATTCTCAGCTCAGTCTGCTGTAGCCAGGGAAGCAGGGTCCTGGTAGAAATCATGTCAGCCCATGCATAGAGCACTGTCTGCAGCAGTCTTCATCACAAGAGGGGTAGGATGGAGGCTGGCACTCACGCCATCATTGCCTTCTCTCCTGCACAATGCTGTATTGTTTGCCATCTTGACTATGCCAATGTCAACTGTTCAGCTTTGCTACATATAATGTCAGAGTTGTGACAGGTTTTTTCAAATGCATTTTAAAGTTATTTAAAATAACCAAAAATTAAAACCAACTTGCATACCAGATAAGAGGAAAACACCTGAATAAATTATGACGTATTTATAAGAAGAAATATACAGCCTTCCAAAAGAGTCATGATTTGGAGAATATTACGGCAAGGGAAAATGCTCACTGATAGAATGTTAAGTAAAAATTAGTACACACAATTATATAGATAGCATCATTGGTGAATTAATTATACACACACATGTGAAATTGAGAGAGAATAAACTGAAAAGATAAGTTGACAATGATGACTCTTAATGGTGGGGTGAGTTTTATGCTCTTTCTTATGCATTCTTTGTATTTCTAAGCCTTTCAAATGTAAAAAAAAAAATTCATTATAAGATATATAAAGCAGTATATAAGACCATACTTTCGTATGGGCAAAGCCTGTAAATTGGTTTGACAGAAAATACAAGATACTTGAGATCCCACTTCCAGTAAAGAAGTAACATTTCCTTTCTTATTCATGACCTATAATAGCAAAGCAAACAAAGATGACAATGAAATCAAAAGCATGGCAGAGTAACAGATACATGGTGCTAATCATGCGAACAGACTGTCTTTCTTAGGAGGATGTCTGGGTTATCAAAATATAGTTCCATTTGGTGAATGCAAAATGGGAGTTGGACTTTGAACAACTGTAATCCAATGGGAAAAAAAGTAGTAACAGAAGAAGATGTGAAAGAGTGTGGAAGTCCAGAAGATGAGGTTAATTCTGCCTGTAAGAGTGAGCGGAGAATCTAGAAAGTTACTGACATTTGAGCTGAGCCTTAAGTAATACGTACTGAATTTTCAAGGGATCCCCCCATAAAGGGGAGAGGGGCTCCTTTCTTCCATTTCTGAATTCTCAACTAATTGAGAAATAAGACCAAAGAATAGAGGAGATGGGAGAGCAAACTATCACCTTTACTTGATAAAGCTGATATTGAAGAATAAGGCTTTATAGCTGCAAGTAAGTGGGTTTTCAATTTGGAACCCAGAACTAGCCAGATGTATCCGTCGAATCACAAGGATTGCTAGGCCATATCAGGTTTTCTGATGGAGGGCAAGGCCCCTGTAAACCCTAAATAGGAGAATCAGAGCAGAGAGCATGGTTTCAGCAGGCAGGCTAACTCTGAGAAGAAAAGAAGAGGAAGAACTGAAATATACATGTTCAGTGTGTGGGTTGAATGTGGCCCCCCCAAAATATATCCACCCAGAATCCTTTAATATGACCTTACTTGGAAAAAGGATTTTTGCAGATGTAATTAAATTAAAGATCTTGAGATGAGATAATCCTGGATTTGAGTGGGCCCTAAATCAAATGGCAAGTGTTCTTAGAAGATAAGAGCAGAAGAGAGACAGGAGAAAGCCACCTGAAGACGGAAACAGAGATTGGAGTGACGCATGTACAAGTCAAGGAACACCAAGGATTTCAGGCAGCCACCAGAACTAGGACAGTGCCATGCAACAAACTCTTCTGCACAGGCTCCAAAAGGAACCATCCCTGACCACACCTTGATTTTTAGACTTCTGGACTCCAGAACTGAAATCAATCCTGTTGTTTTAAGCCACCTAGTTTGTAGTTTGGGGGTAGGTAATTTGTTACACAACCCTAAAGAAACTAACACACTCAAGTTTCTGCCAAACTCAGAAGTCTGTAAGTACAGAAAGAAGGGGAGACCAGATTATTTCCCTAGTAGAAACTTCTCCACATTGAAGGAAATATTATGAGTGGGGAAAACACATCTCCTCCTCAAATAATAATAAAAGCTGGTAACGTTTTTTGAGTGCTTACTATACCAGCCGTTGTTTTGAATGGCTTCATGAAGAATACACCAGAGGACTATGTAGAGGAAGAGCCTGGCCAGGGGGAAAGCTCTGTGGGTTTTCCCTGACCCACACCCTTCCTCATCTATTTTCATACAACTTCTGTCCATTCCACGGGCATTTATTTGGTCCAGGGCTGCTGCGATTTACAGCTTTGAGTCTTCAGGCTTCAAACATGCTCCAGTAACAAAAATGGGGGCGGGGGGTTTGTTTAATTATAAGATTTTTGTAAATATCATATAATGTTTATGAAAAACAAGGGTGTATTCGGGTTCTCCAGAGAAATAGAAGCAATAGGATGGGGGGTGGGGGGAAGAATTTATTAAAATGAGGAATTGGCTCATGTGATTGTGGGGCTAGTCCACACAAAATCTGCAGTCCAAAATCTGCAGGGCAGGCAGCAGGCTGGAGACCCAGGGAAGAGGTGAGGTTGCAGTCCTGAGTCCAAAAAGAATCTGGAGGCAGAATTCCTTCTTCCGTGGGGCATCTCAGTCATTTATCTCAAGGCCTTCAGCTGACTGGATGAGGCCCGTCCACATCATGGAGGTCATCTGCTTTACTCAAGTCTACTTATTTGAATGTTAATCACGTCTAAAAAATACCTTCACAGCAACATCTACACTAATGTTTGACCAAACAAATGATATCACAGCTTAGCTAAGCTGACACATAAAATAACCATCATAATAGGCTCTTTTTTCTCTCCTTAATTTTTTTTAAATTGTGGTAAAATATACGTGACATAAAATTCACCAACCTAACCATTTTTGTTTGTTTTGTTTTTGTCTTTTTTCGTGACCGGCAACGGATCGCAACCCTCAGTGTCGCGCCCGTACCAGACCGGGACCGGCAACGGGATCGCAACCCTTGGTGTTGCCCCCGCTCCTTGCTCAGCCAGTGAGCAGCCGGTCTGTATGTGGGATCCGAACCCTCGGCGGGAGCGCCACCGCGCTTCCCAAGCGGCGCACTGTAGCAGTGTGCCACCGGGCCGGCCCCAACCTAACCATTTTTGAGGCATTCAGTACATTCACGCTGTTGTATAACCATCACCACCATCCATCCACAGAACTTTTTTCATCTTGTAAAACTGAAATTCTGTATCCGTTAAACAATAACTCTCCATTTCCCCTCCCCCCATCCCCTGGCAATCCCTCATCCTTCTGTCTCTACGAATTTGACTACTCTAAGTATCTCGTGTGAGCGGGATCATACAGTGTTTGTCTTTTTGTGACTGGCTTATTTCACTTACCATAATATCTTCAAGGTTCATCCATGTTGTCGCATATGACAGGATTTCTTTCTTTTTTAAGGCTAAGTAATATTCCATTGTATGTTTATACTACATTTTGTTTTTCCATTCATCCATTGATAATCATTGGGTTGCTTCCACCTTTTGGCTTTGTGAATAATGTTGCTACAAATGTTGCTGTACAAATATCTGTTTGAATTCCTGCTTCCAATTCTTTTGGGTATATACAGAAGTGGAATTGCTGGCTCATATGATAATTACATGCTGAATATTGCTTTCCACAGTGGCTGCTCTGTTTTACCATGTTATAGTCACCATTTTAAAATTTGTATAAGAAGATGGGAGGAACAGTTGCCTAAGAGAGCCAATTACATACTTTAATACTCAGACTATAGCCACACACCGAAAAGTAAGCAAAAGCACGCAACAAGCAACCAGAATAAATTATGAATACTGCACGTTGACTTCTGGCCTCCATTCTGCCTTTCTTCTTTCCTAAGACAACCCTGATTTTATTCAGATACTCTCCTTTTCCCTACAGAGTCATGATCCTTGGGGGAAACTAACCGTAGCTTCAGGAACGGATCTGACTGGTCTAAGGCGAATTCCATTGCCCTTGTTACTGGAGTTAGGCCACACTTAGGCATGTGACCTGATTTTAGTCAATAAAATTAGAGGGAAACTGCAGTGGGGTTTCTGGAAAATTGTTCCTCACTCTTAAGAAAGCACTATAGGAAGAGAGCCTTTCTCTTCTTCCTCTAGACGTTGTCATTTCTGCACGTAACTCGTAGAATTGCCACAGCTAGGCTGCCACTAACCTGAGGATAAAGCCAGCATCAATGATGGAAGGGTGGAAAGATGGAAAGAATCGAGGGCCTTGATGTTAAAATCACTGAACAGCTGAATTGACTTAGTCAGGAGCCCATTCTACACACTTTGATCTACTAATGACAGAACAAGTTGATAAGAATACTTGGCCTTCCATGAAAAAGCAATCTGCTTCTAAGTATGTGAAAAATGAAAACACAGAAAAGGACAAAGGAGAAAAAATATAAATTGCTCACAATCCCTCTGTATTAGTAAGCGTTTACAGTTGCAAGCAATAAAAACCAACTCTGATTCACTTAAGCAGAAAAGGAACGTACTGAAAGTATTATCAAGGTGCTGACAAAACCAAAAGCAGGAGAACCAGGAGTCTTTCCCTGGGCACCGGAGCCAAATTCATCCCAATGTTCAAGGTGCTACCATTGGAATCAGCAGCACCACAACCACTGCCACCATCGTCATTGTTTCTTCTGTCACTAGCACTACCACTACCATCACTCCTCTGCCATCACCTCCACCATCGCTGTGATCTGTTTGCTGATCTTCCAAGTGTCATACCATGGCTGGGACAAGGAGAGGCAAGGCAGCAGCCTCGGACACAATATTTAAGGAGGCAGTCACTCTCAGGGTCGCACAAATGCAGATCAACACTTGCACAACTTTGAGAGTGACTGCCTCCTTAAGTTTCACACTCTGGTGCCTGAGTTGCCTCCCTTGCCTCATTTAGTCCAGGTCCTGTGCCATCCACCCAAGTTTTAAAGTTCCGGTGGCAGCAGCATTGTCCAAGCACAGTTCTCATGAGCACACCCAAGTTGCTATGAGGTGAGCAATGAAAGGTCCCCCACTTCAGCTTCCACAGACAGCTAGGGCAGGCACTCTTCCAAAACTACACATAAGGCAAAATTGCCCCCAAATAGGAACCCCCCCCCCGAGATGATCAGTTACCACAGTTCCTCCAAGCTACCTTCCACGCATAAAATTGAGAGTGGGATAAAATGACTTTGCATTTCTTAGTAGAGTTTTTTAGAAAACACCCAACATTCTAAGGTTAAATTCACTTCAAATTTCCTCCAAAACAGCATTGTGCCTTGATTTCTGACCCATATCATCCCTGCAACGTGTGACTCCAGAAAATGATATATTTTAAGTCAATCACATGTTAAATTTATACTTTTATTACCAACATTTGAGCAGTGACCAATTACTCACTCTTAATTCTTCTCTAAAATCACTTTTGAAAGTCCTGTCATGGATGTTTAAGTAACTGTAGGAGAGAGGATTGACAATCAAAAAACCCCATATCCACACACATGCTAATGACAAAATCCGATCAACAACAATACTACAGAAGAAACCCAATGTGGAATTCACTAAACTGCACTGGCTGATTTCACTTTAACAATGATACTCACAGAAAGAGGAAAAGCTTTTGAAGTGTAAGCAGTTTAACGAGGAGAGAAGAAATAGATATTCAAACAAATCATAAATAGAAGGAAACTGTAGAACAATGTAATTTTCAAACTTGTATTTCAGGGTAACTTCTTTTTTTTTAAATTTCAACTGTGCTTACTTTAAATTTACATAGTTAAATCTTTCCCAAAGCATGGTTGGAAGTCACTTTTTAAAAAATTTTACTTTCCTTAATGGCAAAATAATTACTCGGTCCCTATCTGCAGGTTTACTTGCAGTTTTACTTTGTCTTCATAAAACCGATTCAGTTGACAGTTGCTAAGGTGATGGCCTTTTTACAGGACACTTTGTTTATGGATAACAGTTAAAGGAGAGGCACTTTTTACTTGAGATTTTCTAGAAAAATGGAACTTGCATTTGCCATGTATGTCACTCCAGGTCAAATTTTAAAGACAGAAGAACTAATAGATGTTGTGAGGCTTAATTAAGTTAAGAACAAATGCACTCCATAAATAAAAGCTTTAAAGTCTCCTAGCTGGTGGCTACTTTTCCATCCTTTATTCTTCATTTGAGTGTTTAAGCTGTAAAACTCAGACCTCATACTGGCCTCAAAGATTTAAAGAAATACACTTTTTGTTACATGGCTCAAGTAGCAGACATGGTAGTCAAAATAAGAATCACATAACAGGAAAATTTTTAAAATTATTTGCTTTAATTTGTTTGAAATTCTTTGACCCACACCTCCTCCTACCAGATGAATTACTGTTATGTTTGCACAGATGTTTACCATCTATTATTGTTGTTGTCATCGTTGTTAAAGAAATCACTACAAATGGTAGGAACATTCAGAATAAACCCAAAGCTACTATCCTGGGTAGAGCTACCTGCCCCTCCATTCAACATTCCTAGGCTGCTATGTTTCCTGAAGGAAACGCATGCACAGCTCATCGATCCCATTCCCACTGTCCCACCTCAAAGGCTAGTCGTATGAAGTCGAGGGGCAGAGTTTTTCAATCCATTTATGCTTTGGCACTGGTATACAAGTACGATGTAATGGTACCCAGTGGGAGTACCTCAAGGGCTTCTAGGTAGATTTTCCTCATTTCTAAAAGGAGACACAAGACAGAGACATTCCATTTTTCTCCTCTGGGTTTTGTCATCTGTAAGTAAAGCCTGAAACAGTCATAGACATCTTGTTAAAATGTGGACAAAAACCAACATGATAGGAATGACAGAGTGGAAAGTTTAATAAAAGAAAACCTAGGACCATGATGGCATTGCTAAGCAGCTGAAATAACCCTGAAATAATCTTTCCTCCAAACTTCTTATTTTGTGAGCTAATGTGTCTTTGAAATTTAAACAACGTAGAGTTAGATTTTCTGTTACTTAAGCCAAAAGCACCCTAATTGATTGTAACATATTGCAGAAATGGCCACAACTCTTCTGTGTCTACAGTCTATGCAGTGCAACTTAGCCTCTCCTTCCATCAAGAGGCAATTTATCCAACCTTGAATCTGGGCTAGGCTTGTGACTTGCATTGCACAATAGGATGTAACAGAAGCAATATTGAAAGTTCAGAATCTGGGCCTCAAGAGGCTTTGCTTGATTCACTTGTAGAATCCTGATGCCACCATATAAAGTAAACTAGGCTAGATCAGGGCAGTGGAGAGATCCTATGGAAATTGACCCTGCTTTCCCAGCCACCTCTTCTGAGATATCAAATCATCCAGCCCCAATCAACCCTCTAGCTGATCACAGACATGTAAGTGAATTCAGCCAAGATCAGCCAAGCCAGCCCAGACCAGAACTGTCCAGGGATCCCAGCCCAAATTGCCAGACTACAGAATAAGTGGTTAAATAAGTGGCTGTTATTTTAAGCCATTATGTTGTGAGATTGTTATGTGGCAAAAAGTAACTGATACACAGATAAAAGTAAAACTATAGGTTATTGCTAAGAGCAACAGCTTCCTTTAACTGCATGTTTCGTTATGCAATCTTTGAACATATATCTGTCTTAGCATTGGGAATAGATACATATGTGTAATGCTAAAATTAAGTTATTAAATATGCAGTACATGTGAGACTTTTATACAGTTGTGGGAATGGAATAATCGAAGGCAATACTGGCATCCTACCATCATGTCCTATTTTTGACATATTGTAAGACTGTCCCTATTAATCAGAGAGAGGAGGGAATAGAAAGAAAGGATGGGTAGTATAAAACTGTGCACAACCTGAAACCATTTATATCTGGCATCAGAAAACCACCTTTGAACACGTTCATACACCCAGTCTTTTCTTCTTTTCTTGGGCTGGTATTAAAGATAGATTGCATTCTCCATTCCCTCTATAATCGAGTGCAGAACTAAGCAACCGAGAAACCTTTTGAGTGTGGGGATAACCAAACTGCAATCAAATGAATCATAAAAGTTTAGAGGGGAACCCAGCTTTAGAAAATACCCAGTTCAACTCCCCACTCAGTCATCTTCTCCCTAACATTCACTCCATTCAGCAATCATTTACAGGGACCTCCTATATGCAAGTCACTATGCAGCAGAGAATTCAGAACAGTAATGACCATCCCTGCCTTCAAGGAGATTACCATCCAATAGGGAAGATAAGGCACTTACATAAATAAGGACCAAGAGCAAACTGTTAAAGAGACTTAAATACTGGACTTTGGGAATCAAAGCGAAGAGAGAACTCTCCTACAGTGGAAATAGGGAAGAGGTGGCATCAGAAATGGGCCTTTAAGGATGGATATGAATTTAACCTTTGACAATAGAGTGGGAGGAGGAAGTCCCAGATAGAGGAAATATCATGAGCATAGATATGGAGACAGGAAACAACAGACCACAATGTCAGGAGCATCAGATACTGATGATAATCATTAAGCATTTATTATGTGACTTTCTGGATTTTTACCTTCTAAACCTGTCCCTCTCCTGTCTTCATGTAAGTAAATGGAATGCCCATTCAGCCAGCTGCTCTAGCCCAAACCTAGGAGGTATCCTTAATTTCCTTCTTTCCCTCAAACCCCATATCCAAACCACCATAAATCCCGTCAGCTGTGACTTCCTAGATATGTCTAGAATCCAACTCCTTCTCACCACCAGCTGAGTCTAGTCCATCTTTTTCCATTGTATCCACCTCACTTAGCTTCCTACCTCCACTCTTAACCTCTTCCAGTCTATTCCCCATGCAGCAGCCTGAGTTAGATTTGTAAAACGTAAATCAGGTCCTGTCACCCCTCAATGGAGGGGAACCTCCAATGGTTTCTATTCACACTGGGAATAAATCCAAACTCCAAGCACTTGTAGGATCTGACATCTGCATTATCTGGTCTCATCTCTTACTACTGTCTCGCTTGCCCACCATGCCTTAGCCACAATGACCTTAGACTCTTCTTCAACTCTCCAAGCTCTTTTCCTCCTTAAGGGCTCTGTAGGCTCCATTCCCCCTGCCTGGAATGCAGACCCATGGCAGGTCCTCTCATTTCATTCAAACGTCTTCTCAAATGTCATCTCCCCAAATATTCTTTCCCTAACCATCCAAAAGAGCCCCACCTCCATCATTCTCTATTCCCCTATCCTGCTTAATCTTCTTCCTAGTACTTATCATTACCTCAAATTACATTATATATTCATTTGTCCACTTATTTCTTGTCTGCATTAGTATTAATTTCCTATTGATACTTGCTATGGGTTGAATGTGTCCCCCAAAAGTTCATGTATTAGAAAATTGATCTCAACTGTAATGATGTTAAGAGTGTGCAAAATCCTATTATGGCAATTAAAAGGTGGGGCCTTCAGGAGGTGATTGGATCTTAAGGACTGTGCCCAATCAGAATGGACTGATCCATTCATAGAACTGATGGTTTAATGGGTGGTCATGGATGTGGTTCTGATGGCGTTATAGGGAGAGCAAGAAAGCAGGCGAGCTCTCTCTTGCTCAGCCTATTCTTGCCATGTGACAACCTGTGTAGCTGTAGAAAGGACCTCCCCAGATATGTTCCCTAGATTTTGGACTTCCCAGCCTCTGAAACTGTAAGAAATAAATTTCATTTCTTTGTCAATTACCCAGTTTCAGGTATTCTGTTACAAGCAATAGAAACAGACTAATACACTGCTATAAAAATTACCACCAATGTGGTGGCTTAAACAACACAAATGTATTATCTTACAGTTCTGGAGGTCAGAAGTCTCAAATGGGTCTCACTGGGCTAAAATCAAGATTTCAGTAAGGCTGTGTTCCTTCTGGAGGCTCTAGGGCAAAATTCATTTCCTTGCCTTTTCTGTCTTGTAGAAACAGATTCCACATTCCTTGTCTCATGTCCCCCTTCCATCTTCAAAGTGAGCAACAGCGGGTCAAGTCCTTCTCACAGGTCCATTCTAACACACTCTCCTGCCTCCCTCTTCCATCTGTTAAGCACCCTTGTGAGTACATTTGGCCCACCTGGATAATCCAGGATAAGATCTCTATTTTAATGTCAGTTGATTAGAAATTTTTATTTTATCTAAAAACCTTAATTCCCCCTTACCATGTGACCTAACACATTCATATGTTTCAGGGATTAGAACATGGACATCGTTGGGGGGCCATTATTCTGCCTACCACCCCAAAAACACAAGAACATACGTTTCATGAGGGCCAGAACTGGGTCTCCCTCACCATTCTCCCATGTCTGGCACATAGTAATATATATTGTTCCATATATGTCTGAATTTTTGAATGCAACATACTCTTCTAAGAGCTTTCCATGTATTTTCCCAATTTCATCTTTACAATTACTCTATGAAGAAAGAACAATTATTAGTCCCATTTTACATCTGAGAAAATGGAGGCCCAGAGAAGTTAAGTAACTTGCTCTAAGTTAAGGTCACATAATGAGGAAGCACTGGAGACAGGGCACAAACTGAAGCAGACTAACCCTAAGGCCTGTGATCTTAACCACTGTGCTGTAGCTCCCCACCCCACCATCCTCAAGGGAGTTGTGGAAAAGGAAAGGCGTGGCCCTAGCAGAGTCTCCCTTGAATAAACTCTGGCCTAACTTGTAAGCACAGGGAGAATGCCGTTCTCCTTGACACCTGGCTATTCAGCCTCTGTCTAGATACTGTTGGTGAAGACAAGCTCACTGTTTGAGGGGGTAGCTTATTTCCATCCTTCAGCCAGGTGTGGTTTTGGTCCAGCTAACCACAGCCACCCACAGGTTCCTGAGAATACTTTCAAGCTATATGCAAACTCTTTCCTGAGTAGGCCTTCTGCACAGCATCTCTCTGCTTTCCTCTGGTGGACAGGGGTGAGCCTTGAAGAAACTCAGGGACCACCATCACCTGCTGCATTAGTCTGTTTTTGTTCCTTATAATAAAATACCTGGAACTGGGTAATTTATAAGAAAATGAAATTTATTGCTTACAGTTTCAGAGTCTGGGAAGTCCAAAGTCCAGGGAACACATCTGGTGAGGGTTTTCTTTGGTGGTGGCTTTACAGCAATGCAGGGGTCTCACATGGCAGAAAATGGCGGAGCAGAGAGACAGAGACTCACATGTGCTCTCCTTTTAAAGCCCTCAGAACCATGCCCCGGACCACCATTATTAATCCGTTCACTACGGCATGGTCCTAATTATCTCTTCAAGTTCCACCTTTCAATTACCATAATAGGACTTCCCAGCCTCTTAACAGTCACAGTAGGGACAAGCCTCCAACACATTAAACTTTTGGGGGACACAGTTCAAACCATAATATCTGCACTTAAAGCCTAGATTAGACCTAGCCTCAGAGGCCAATTTTTGTGGCCTTTCTCCTGAATCTCACCCTGATCTCATTCAAAGACCAAAGATTCCCCCCGAAACAGACAACATCCGTTGCTCTAAAACCTAGTACCCAGAATGCCTCAGAGGAGGGAGAGTGAGTGAGGGACTTTCATAACCCTTTCCTTCCATCCCTCCCCCAAATTTCTAACTCCCAGGCCAGGAGAGGGGGTGGGTGAGGCATTGTTCTAAGAGGACCCCATTGTGTGTTTGATGAATACCATGGCCCCTCCTTCAGGAGTCTGGGAAGGAGAATGGAGAGTGGGTGGCCAACAGACAGTACTTTTCTTTTTTTCTGGCAAATAATCCAGAAAATGGATAATTCCCACAAACATAATCAAGTTAGCAATCCATGTGTAATTTGGCAGTATGCTTGCTAGTCCAATAATGACTTAAATTGTTTGTGGGATTTTTAAGGGAAAATTTACTTAGTCATTTTAATAAGGATATTCCTTAGAGACAAATTTTTCAAAGAATGTACAAGCAGGGCCGGCCCCGTGGTGCACTCGGGAGAGTGCGGCACTTGGGAGCGCAGCGGCACTCCCACCGCGGGTTCGGATCCTATATAGGGATGGCCGGTGCACTCACTGGCTGAGCGCGGTGTGGGCGACACCAAGCCAAGGGTTGCGATCCCCTTACCGGTCACAAAAAATAAATAAAGAAATAAAGAATGTACAAGCAAATAAGACTAAGGTCAAAGTATTATCTTCAGGTCTCTGTCATAAAAGCTGTTCAGAGTACATTATCTCCCCTTCAATGATCCAGCTGCCATATGCACACATGCATTCTCTCTCTCTCACATGCATGCACACACACATTCAACCATCTCAACCATACACACACATCCATTCAGATAGACACTCATGCACACATACTTCCTCCTAGTATTTCCCAATTGCCCAGGAATTCTCCCAGGCCTTCTTCTGCATGCTTCCCTGCTCTCCACATGCAGACGTCATTCTACTTGCATGGTCGCAGCACTGGAATCATTGCATGCTGTCCAACTAGGCCATTAGTATCAGTCCCTATGCACAAGTTGGTATCCCAGCTCCAGCACTAGCTCTCTATGTGACTTTTGGCAAATTAACTTCTCTGAGCCTCTGTTTCTACATCCAAAACTGGCATAATAATGGTATCTATCTCATGGTCATTGTTGAGCATCAACTATGCACCTGATACTGTTCTGGGTGCCAGCAATGAAAAGAAAAAGCAATGGAAAAAAGATGAAATTCCCACTCGTGGGAACTTTGCCTTCTAGTGGGTAGAAAATGAGTCTCAAACAAAAAAATAGGTTAATTTCAGAAAAGTACAATTAAAAGTAAAACACGGTAATATGATAGAAATTTAGGGGGAAGATGTGGTAGGTGGCTTCAAAGAGGACCACCAATGATCCTTGCCTGCTGATTTCAGGCCCTTGTGCAGTCTTCTCCACATTGAATAGGCTTGCACCAAGGTAAGCAATAGGATACTGTGGAAACGGCAGCTATGACTTCTGAGGAAAGATCATAAAAGACATTGCAGCTGCCAGGCTACTCTCTCGGGTCATTCACTTTGGGGAAGCCAGCTGCCATGTTGTGAAGACATTCAAGCAGTCTCATGGACAGTCCTATGGTGAGGAGGTGCTGAATGAGTCCTCTAGCCAACCAGTGCTGACCAGCCATGTTGAAAGAGGTCCTCTAACTCCAGGCAAGGCTTCGGATGACTGTAATCCCAGCAAACTCATAAAAGATTCCAAGCCAGAGCCACCCAGCCAAACTGCTCAGGAATTTCTGGCCCACAGAAACTGTGACACTATAAATTTTTATTGCTGTTTTAAGCTACTCAGATTTGAAGTAATTTGTTACACAGCAACAGATAACGCATACAGGGAGCTTTGGATAGGATAAGGGAAGGCTTCACTGAGCTTCATTAAGCTTGGGTTACTGCAAGGATTAAATAAAGTGTACAAAGTGCTTATCACAGGCTCAGGCTTCTGAACATGCTCGGTAAACCTTAGCTATGGTCATTTTTATTATTTGTGGTGAAATTAATCTTCATCCAACACTGTCCTACTACAGATGAGGACCTTGGGATCGAGAGAACCTCAGACATTTGCCCATATCATACAAAGCTAGCATCAGCCAAGCTACATCTGAGCCCAGACCTCCTAGCTTCCACTAGACCCTAAGCCAGACCTCTTTCTTCTGATGCAGTGTGTCGCTCCCTTCCTTGCACAAAAAGCTGCTGGAGTGAGGGCACGATACATCTGCACCCAGATTCAGACTCTACCGAGTCTGCTTGGCCACTCCTGCACATGTGGACAGAGCAGGGAACAAAGAGAACATGGATGTGGCCTGTGCAGGAGCAGCTATCCCACGACTTGCCCAAGAGGACCCCTTCAGAAAGCAATGGCCATGGCCAGATGAGCATTTCTGAATTTCTGTGCAAAGTGCTCTTCTTTCCTAATTGCTGTTAAGAACCCAACAGCTGTTTTCAATATTTTGATGCTAATCACCTGAAAGGCTGTGGGGAGAAGGAAAGAGAGAAAGGCAGATTGTCTACAAAGCCCATGAGCCTATCGTGCCTCAGTTCAAAGGATCTTAGAACAGGCTGGTTCCCATATGCTGCTGTTCTCACTTTTCCCTCGGGTCAAGGATGCAGCCCACTTTCCTCTTGGTGGCCACCACAGTCATTCTTTCCTGGGCATTCTCTCCTCCCCTCCACCCCCATGACCAGCTGTGAAGTCCCACATGTCCCACATCTTCCCTCCTTCCTTGTATCCCTCAAAGATAAACTCACAGGCCCTGCTTGTTATAAGGAGTTCACTGCTAGTCACTATAGAGAAATAGACAACAAAATAACCAAAGTGGGAGAAATTACAAAACTACAGAATCTTTTGATGTTACTACACCACTCCTTTACTTAAAACTTTGAGTCACTCTGCATCACCTGCAGAACAAATCCCAAACTCTTAAAGGAGGCACGTAAAGTTCTTCAAGATTTTGCCTGGGTTCAAATCCCTATTCTGCACTTGCCAGCCATGTGTCCTTGAGTGGGTTACTTAATCTCTTTGTGCCTTCTTTTCTTCTAATGTAAAAAAGATAATAATAATATAGGTTGTTGTGAGAATTAAATAAGTTAATACATATAAAACCTTAGATTCATATCTGGCACACAGGAAGTGTTCTATAAATGTTATCTGTCACTATTATGATGATGATGATAAACACCTCTGCAAACTTCTCTACTACTCCTTGCCTGCTGTGGATCAAATGTGTCCCCGTAAAGTTCATGTATTGGAGGCTTGATCTCCACTGTGACAGTGTTAAGAGGGTGGGAAATCCTATTATGATCATTGAAAGGTGAGGCCTTTAAGAGCTGATTAGATTGTGAGGACTGTACCCTTGTGAATGGATTGATCCATCGATGGTTTAATGGTTGGTTATGAGTGTGGTTCTGATGGCTTTATCTGATGGAAAGTGAGTGAGAAACTTAGCTCTCTTGCTCAGCCCATTTTCGCCATGTGATACTCCAGTCTACACAGGACTCTCTAGAATTCCCACACAGAAGGCCCTCACCAAATGTGTTCCCTAGACTTTTGGACTTCCCAGCCTCCAAAACTATAAGCAATAAATTCTATTTCTTTATAAATTCATGCTGTGGATTGAATGCCCCACCCCCAAACTCACTGAAGCTTGACTTGTGTCTCCCAAGTTTTATGTATTAGGAACTTGGCCCCCACTGTGACTATTGGGAGGGTGGGAAATCCTATTATGGTAATTGAAGGGTGGGGCCTTGGGGAGACAATCAGATTGTGGTCAGGTGTGTGGTTCTGAGGGCTTTAAAAAAAGAATGACTGAGGAGGTCAGTCTCTCTCTCTGCTCCACCATTTTTGCAATGTGATATGCTGCCGTCACTGTCGCCACCACCAAGGCTTTCACCAGCTGTGTTCTCTGGACTTAGGACTTCCCAGCTTCTGAAACAGTAAGTAATAAATTTCATTTTCTTTATAAATTACCCAGTTCCATATTTTGTTATAAGCAACAGAAATGGACTAATTCAATTACCCAGTTTCAAGTATTCTATTATAACCAACAGAAATAGGCTGATACACTGCCTTACACCTGCTTGAAAATCCCTGACATATGTACTATGCTGTTTATCACCTCCATGTTTTCTTGCTCTATTCCCCTGTACCTAAACAACCTTCACCTTCCCCCATGTCCAGCTCACACTAGGTCTTTAGAGAGAATTCTACTCAAGCAAAACTTTTGGGAGAAGCATTCCATGACCAACCTGTCATTGCCACAGGCTGCCTCAGGTAGCCCTCTTCTCTGCTCCTACAGCATCCTAGGCATATCTTCATCATTACCTAAGAATATATGTGTGTATTTCAATTATCTATAGCTGTGTAATGACCTACCCCAAAACTTCATGGGTTAAAACAACAGCCATTTTATTTGCTCACAATTCTATGGGTCAAGAATTTAGGCAAGGCTTTGTGGGTGGTTCTGCTACACGTGGCGTAGGCTAAGGTCATCCACTCAGCTGCATTCAGCTAGTAGTAGAGCTAAATGGAAGACCCTGGAAGGTTTCAATCACAGGTCAGTGCCTTGGTGCTCCACTCACACTCTCACTCCATGGGGCTAGCTTGGGCTTCCTCATAGCATGGTGGTCTCCTTACAAAGTCAGGCTTCTTACAAAGTGGAAAATGCTCCTTACAAGAAGCATTTTAGGAGTGCCAAAAGCAGAAGCTGCAGTTCTCTTAAGACTCAGTCTCATAAGTTACACAACATTGCTTCCATCACATTCTATTGGTCATAGCTAGTGACAGGGACAGCCCAAATTCAAGGGAAGGAGTAGGAAGGATTTGTGGCTATCTTGAAGTCATCACCACAGGTCCTTCTCCCAGCATGATTCCGAGCTCCTGGAAGGCAAGAACAGAATTCTGTTAGTCTTGGTATTCCCGGCACCTAATTGGGAATAGTGCCTGGTATGGAGATATGGAGTAGTGCTTAACAGGTGGTTGTTGGACTGAACTCCAGAAACACAGGAAAGCTCCAGAGGAGGGTGAGCTGTCCTAACAAAACCCCCGAGGCAGCTCCCTGGGAGCTGCCAAAGCTTCCCCGCCCACGACCTCTGCTTTTTGTCAAATCCATCTTCAGTTCATTCCTGGCACAACAAGGTATGCCAGCCATGCCAAAGTCACTAATCAAGACCAGTGTCTCTAACTGGCTTTAACACACTTAAAGGGCAGAAGCAGAAGAAGTTACTGTAGTTGGAATGTTCTACATACCTATCTAAAGAACAGAGGAAATAAGATATGTATCTGTGTAAACACTTCCAGCCCTAACGCTCTGGGGATCAGCAGCTCCCCAACCAAGAGGACGTTCAAGTCTCCTTATTTGGGGAAAAACCCTCCCCCAAACCTCATGCAAACAGCGGTACAAGCCAGTAGCTAGACCATGAGGCTCACTTCTAAATTCCCTAGAGAAAGTCTTGTTGTTTTTGTCCATGGCTCATGGCAGCAGCCTGAGATTACTCCAAGAATGCCAACCTCCCAAGACCAGGCGCCAGGGGCAGAGCCATGAGAGGTGAGCGTGTGAGGGTGAGTCACGCCAGACCACCAGCAACTGTCTGTGGAGAGAATGTCCGTGCCTCATCTACAGCAGCACTGGTACAGGCATCCAATTTTTAATGAGCAAACCATTGAGAGGAAAACAAATACAACTTTAAAATATCAAAGTAAGCAGGTTTGCTTCTTTTTCTTGGTGTCCACATGTCCTTGCCGATGGGGTGGATTGGCTCCATTCCTAACCTGGGATCTCAAACAGCTGGAGGTTCCTGGGGCAAATGACTACACATGAGTCCACCTGACACCCAACAGAAGTAGAGAAGCAGCTCTCCTTCCCTCACTGGAGCTGGGGACAACCTGCAGATGCTAGCCAGCCTAAAGAGAATCACTTACACAATTAGGAGTGTTCCAAATGCATGAAAAAGTGACCCACTTAGCAACACTCTGAAATCCTAAGAGTGAAAAATATTGCCCAAGTCACTATGTTGTCTCCTTATGAGGCAACCAAAGGCACAGAAGACACTTCAGGGAGCAGGGAGCGGAAAGTTCCTTCACACTGTGAACCAGGCAGAGACCTGGCAGCTGTACCATGTGGGAGGCTAGCTGCGGGTGGGTCCAGTTCCCCAGGCCACCAGTTTCCTTTTTCAGTGTTCTTCATTTCTCCTCAGAAACTAGGCTATAAAGCAAATATCCCATGCCACACACCCAGGTTTCCAACCAACAGATATCTAGCGAGCACCTTCCACATACCAGGCCCCATTCCAGGTGCTGGAGACAGCAAACAACCTAAGAGGTGAGGTGTCTGTTATCCTCGAAGTTTCCAACAAACAGATAAAAAGACAACTTCAGATCACAATAAAGTATAATTAGGAGAGTGACAAGTGTAATAGAGAATGTATTCAGGTAGAGATGCTCCTCAGGGAAGGTGACATTTGGAGCTGGGCCTTCGGTGACGACACAAGGAGAGCCATCACCTGGGAGAGAACAGCCCCAGGCAGAAGGAACAGAAAAGCACACAGTCAGAAGTAGTCTGGTGTCTTTGAGGAACAGAAAGGAAGCCAAAGGGAATATAAGAAACAAAGCATGAGACAAAGTGGAGCTACATCATGCAGGGCCTGGTATGTCACAGTAAAGAATGTGGATTTGGTTTTACTCCATATTTCGCCTAAAGCATTACTACCCCTAGTTCTTTAGCATTACAATGCTTCATTTATCAGAGACTGTGATGTTCCAAAGCAATGGTCCTCAGACCAACAACATCAGCCTAACTCTGGGAATTTGTTAAAAATGCAAAGTTTCAGTCCCATCACAGACCTGCTGAATCAAAAACTCTGGAGGTGGGGTCCAGCAATCTGCATTTAATAAGCACTACAGGTGATTCTGATGCATGGTGAAGTTTGAGAACCACTGGTCCAGAAAAAAGGATTTCCTAGATTGCTGGAACTTCCTTAAGTATAACGCTTATTAAAGAAAACAAGGAAATGTGTAATATATATTTTAGTGTGGTTTCTATCTAAAAGAATGGAAATAAACAGTACATAGATTCTGACTGACCTTTGTGGACAACTCATGACCGTCATTATGTGAGCTGATACACAATGATGCTCTTAGGGTTTAAAAAAGCAGCTACAGCTAGTTGTCCCCGCACTTCATGGCCCAAGGTGGATATTCTTTTTGGTTACTTGTGCATGCTTTTTGTAGCTGCTCTATAGATTTCTTCTAAAGCATTCACTTTACTTAACGAACTTTATTTACTTAATAAATATTTTAATTTTTACTGTATTTATTATTAAGGGTTACTATATGTCAGGAACTGTGCTCCAACAGCACTATAAGCAGCTATTATCACCATTTTCAAAAAAAAGAAAATGGGCTCTAAGAGATGAAGTCATTTGTCCAAGTACACATGGCTAGTAAAGGGCAAGGCTGGTATTCAAACCCAAGCATGTTAGTTACCTACTTCTGAGTAACAGATGATTCCAAACTAAGCAGCTTAAAATGACAAACATTTATTACCTGACATAGTGGCTGAGATCCAGGGATCCAGGAGTGGCTTAGTTTTGTGGTTCTGTCTCAGGGTGTTGCACAAGGTTGCGTCCAGCTGCAGTCATCTAAAGGGCTAGAGAATCCACCTCCATGCTCATTTACATTGCTGTTGGCAGCAAGCTGCAGATCACTGCCATGCAGACTTCATCATAGAGCAGCTCATGACATGGCAACAGGACTCCTCTGGAGCAAGTGACAAGAGAAAGAGAGAGCAACCAGACTGGAAGCAACAATGTCTTTTATAACCTGATTTTAGAAGTAACATACCATCACTGCTGCTGTATTCTTCTGGTCACATAGACCAACCCTAGCACAATGTATGAGGGAACTACATGAAGGTATGAATATCAAGAGGTGGAATCACTGGGGCCATCTTGGAGGATGGCTACCTTACCAAGTATGTCTCACTTTGAAACAAAAATCACTTTATTCCTTCTATAAATATTGAATGATTAGTAATTTCCAGATGCTGCCCTGGACTCTGGGTATTGTTGGTAAACAAAACAAACATTACACTTACCCTCCTGGAGCTTATAATCTACTAAGTAAATTTGTTTTTTTTTCCTTTTTGTCTTTTTTACTGACCGGTAACGGGATCGCAACCCTCGGTGTCGCACCCGTACCGGGGACCGGCAACGGGATCGCAACCCTCAGTGTCGCGCCCACACCGCGCTCAGCCAGTGAGCGGGAACCGGTCTCCACATGGGATCGGAACCCTCGGCGGGAGCACCGCCGTGCTCCCAGGCGGTGCACTCTCCAGTGTGCCACCGGGCCGGCCCCTAAGTAAATTTTTTTAAAAAATAAGTAAATATATAATTATAATTTGTGATAAATACTATGAACCCAATAAACACAGTATAGTGGGGGAAAAAAAGCAGGTGGGGTGGGAGATAAAGACCCACTTATCCAAAGGGGTAAAGCTTTGCAAGAGGTAACCTTAAATAATTGTCTCCAAACTTTTTGGATGAATCAATAAAAAAATTTTGAGCAATCCCTCCAAGAACACATATTTAAATGTTAATTATGTGTGCATATACATATATGCATATATACACACAATATAGACATTATATACTTAATATTACATAGAAAAAATGGATGCTCTATAAAATACAAACATATATAATATGTAGAAAAAGTAAAAGAATGAGATAAAGTTAAAATATAAAATATTTCAAATGTTTATGAAGTTATTAATACAAACAATTATTTTGCTCTCACCTTTGAAATTTTTATTAATAATATCTTGATGAGAGCTATGTGATTAAATATGCTTTACTATTTTTAGTCCTTTGTGAATAAAAGGCCTAATTTTAAATTCAGTTATGTTACTTGATTTTAATAGCTATCAGACATGGAAAAGTTACCTCTCAAAAATACCTTGATTAACCAAGAGAAGAACTTTACTGGTTCATCTTACAAAAGTATGATACTTGTTTTTCAACCCTATCCATCAATCAGATAAAATTTCCAATAAAAATTTGCTAGTAAATTTCTATCTTCCCTAATGTCAATTAGTTGTTCATACGACCTAATAAAACATGGAATCAAAATCCTATACAACAGTTTATTTGTCATTTTTAAAAGGTTAAAAATTGTTTCCAAATTAAGTATGTAGATATGAGAATTTTTAAAGGGGCATATTTATTGCATTTTTGGCAATAAAATTACATAACTGTTGGAGATTTTCCAAATATCCATTTTCAAAATTCTCTACCCATAGCATTAAATGTGGTTACTTCCTCACTTATTGTTAATGGGTCACATCTATCTGGATAATTTTACAATTTTTTGGCCAAATTATTTTATTCAGGGCTTTCTCTGGTGATGTAGCTGAAGCAGCACTTATACAAAAAGCTAAAAAAATTTCAGATCTGCCCTTTCCTGTTGTTCAATTAAGTTGGTATTATTTGGGAAATCTCCAGGCTTAGTCTCTTTGTAAAAAATCTTTTGAAATTACTTATATATGTAGGGAGATGTCTGGTTAAACCTAGATTAAATAAGATTTTGTATTCCGGTAATGGAGAACTAGGTAATTTAGACCAACTTTCCCACTGAGGACAATCAGCAAAACAAAAAAATTTTTACCTTTTTGTCTTTTTTCATGTCCAGCAACGGATCGCAACCCTCAGTGTCGTGCCCGTACCGGACCAGGACCAGCAACGGGATCGCAACCCTCGGTGTTGCGCCCGTACCTCGCTCAGCCAGTGGGTGGGAACCGGTCTGTATGTGGGATCCGAACCCTCGGCAGGAGCACCGCCGCGCTCCCAAGCAGCTCACTGTAGCAGTGCGCCACCGGCCGGCCCCCCCAAAATTTTTAAATCTGCTTGAAAGTACTAGAGAGCTAACAAGACAGTAAAGAATTACTGGGTTAGGATCTAGGGGAGGACAGAGACCAAGGGAGCTGAGTCTGGCATTTGGAACAGCTTTTTTATGGTTTATGCCAATTTCCAAATGAGAGACTGAAAGGATAAGAGCCTGAGCAAAAAGGCTGTTAAAAAGTGTCTCACAGAGCTAAGGCCAAATTTGATACCACCAAGCCAGAACAGGTAAACCTCTTTGCTTTTGGATGGGCCATTGAAGATGGTACCCCAAGAACAACAATGAACTAAAAGAAGGCCCTAGAAGCTCAGATTCACAGAGCCTGAAATTGGGTGAAAGTGATCCCATAGTGCTAGTGCCCCAAGTACTTAGCAGAAGTAAATATAAATTCACTCTGAAGAATAACACTATTCTAGAACTCTAAGTAGGTCTCAAATAATTTTTTAAACACAAATATGTGAACACAATAAAGAAGAAAAAAGAAAATCAAAGAGACAAGACCAAATGAATGAAAACCAAAAAAAAAAAAAAAAAAGGAGATAAATCACACAGGCTCAGATATTTGACATTTTAGACTTAAAAAAATAAAAAACTTTATTGACTTTAAAAAAATACTATACTCTGTTTAACAGGTTCAAAGAGATAAAAATCAACCTTGAGAATTTTGGCAGAAAACTAAACATTTTTTTTTAAAGACAGTCAATAAAAATACTAGAATTAAAAAATAATAACCAGTTAAGACACAATGGATGAATTTAACTGTTAATTACACATAGCTGAAGAGAATTTGTGACATGGAAGAAAATATCCAGAAGGAAGAATGGAAAGAAAGAGTAAAGGAAAAATTGGAAGAGAGTATAAGAGCCATAGAAAGGCACTTCCCGAACTTTTTTAACATCCAAAATGTCACAAAATAGTACTTTTGTAAAATGCAACTTAAATAAATTAGTAGAACAATGAAATAATAAAAAGACATGCCAAATATAACCCCAAATTTTTATTAGATTGAAAAGACATAAAATTACTCTGACAATTGCTATATAAGTTTCAAAATGCTTACTCTTAATTTTTGCACTTCTCTTTTTTCAGATCATGGCACTGACATAAAAGATCTATGAAAAGTTTTAGTATATGTTCAATTGAAGTCCTAGAGGTGAGGACAGAGATAATGGAACAGAAATACTATTTGAAGAGTAATTAGCTAAGATGTTTACGCAACTAATTAAATTTACCAATTGACATATTCAAGAAACTCAAAAATGGTTAAATAAAAACCACCTAGGCACTCTGCTAAAACCCATAAACAAAGAAAATACTTTACACACAACCAGAGGGGAAAAAATTGTCATCAATAGACTTACAGCTTATTCCTCAACAGCAACATTGGAAGCCAAAAGACAGTGGAATGATAGTTCCAAAGTGCTGAAAGAAAATAACTGCCAATCCTGAACTCTATTCCCAAAATATAGATATATATCAATAATGAAAGTAATGAGATATATTCAGACAAACCAAAACTAGGAGAATTCATCCCTAGCAGATCTGAGATATATATATATAGACTTCAGGCAGAAGGAAATTATGGCAGGTAGAAGATCTGAAATGCACAAAGGGAAGGATGAATATAAATGAATGTTGACTATATAAAACAATAAAAACAAGGTCTTGTAGAGAATCATATAAAAAATTAGAACACACTGAGAGATCATTAAGTCAACAGGAAAATAAATAGAAGTATAGTGTTTTAAAGTACATGCATTGCCCAGGAATAGGAAAATTAACCAATTAATTTTGTATTTTTTAATAAGTCAGGTATGTGTATTACAATATCCAGAGTAACCACTACTGGAATTTATAGGATTGGAATAATTTTTTTAAATTCTCAATCAATGCAAATGATATCAGGAAATGAAAATAATGAAACATAGAACAAGCACTACAAATTGAAAAGCTGAGCAAGATGGTAGATTTAACCCAAAAATATCAGAAATTAGATTACAGGTAAATATTAAAATCCCTGACTAAAAGACAAAGATTGTCATACTGAATTACATTTAATTGCATGTGCTGTTTACAAAATACAAGTCTAAAACATAAGAATTCTCCAACATGTAACAATAATGTCAAAGTAGACATCAATGCTAAAACCATTACTAAAGACAAAGAGTGACGTCATGATGATAAAAATTAAATTCATCAAGAAGATGTAACAATTCTAAATTTGTATGGGGCCGGCCCAGTGGCGCACTGCAATAGTGCGCCGCTTGGGAAGCGCGGTGGCGCTCCCGCCGAGGGTTCGGATCCCACATACAGACCGGTTCCCGCTCACTGGCTGAGCAAGGCGCGGGAGCAACACCGAGGGTTGCGATCCCGTTGCCGGTCCCGGTCCGGTATGGGGGCGACACTGAGGGTTGCGATCCATTGCCGGACACGGAAAAAGACAAAAATAAATAAATAAATAAATAAATAAATAAATAAATTTCCCTTTAAAAAATAATAACAGAACAACAAAAAAGAAACAGCACATTCTTGAATTCTGTGATTGGAATGCATAAATCCACCACCTTCCCAATATTTCGTTGATGCACAGTAAT
>NW_007726927.1:199995-248339 GCF_000696425.1 Galeopterus variegatus
GTCCCGGTCCGGTATGGGGGCGACACTGAGGGTTGCGATCCCGTTGCCAGTCCCGGTCCGGTATGGGGGCGACACTGAGGGTTGCGATCCATTGCCGGACACGGAAAAAGACAAAAATAAATAAATAAATAAATAAATAAATAAATAAATTTGTATGGAACTAATAGCATAGCCTCAAATTTTATTAATCTCTCTAAGATCTGATAGAATAATCAGATAAAAATCCGTTCATATTTACAGTAGTCAATTTATAAAATTGACTTAATGGGCCTATATAGGACACTGCACCCAACATCTGCAGAATACACACTTATATCACACACCAAAATTACAAAATATTGGGCCTTAAAGCAAGTCTCAAGACATTTCAAAGTACTGAAATCATACAGAGTATTTACCTGGTAATAGCGGAATTATGCTAGAAATCAATAACAAAATGATATTCAGAAAAACAACATGTTTGGAAATTTTCGAATATACTTCTAAATAAACCCATAATTTCAAAGGAAAAATCACAATGAAAGAAAATATTTTGAACAGAATAATTATGAAAATATTACAAATCAAAATTTTTTTGATGTAGCTAAAGCTGTGCTGAAAAGAAACTTTATAGTCTTGAACTTCCTGAATCTGGGAGAAGGTATCTTCAAACAAATCCATGGCAAATATACTTATTATATTATACTATTAAGTGTTCATCCTCATTAATAATCAGTTAAGTACAATTGATACCTCATGACACTCTATTACGAACTCATCAGAATGGATAAAATTTAAAAGACTAACAACACCAAATATTATAATCAATGCATATACTGTATAAACACACACATTAATGTATATACACACACACATTTTGTGTAACACAGGAGTTCCACTTCTAGATTTATATTCACTAGAAGTGCATATACTTAAACACCCTGGAAGCAGAAACATAAGTGCCTTATGAGCCCGGAGTTGCACAGGAGGGACAGGACCTTTGACAGAAAAAGTGAAGGGACTATAAAGTTACAAGGCAATCTTGCAGTGCTTTCTCTTTTCTCCTGGAAGTCTTTGAATAGAAAAAAATTGTGCTCAATGTTTCAGAGGTGGTCATCTGGGAGCCTTTAAGGTATTGGTGTCTTAGTCCATTCACGTTGCTATAACAAAATACCTTAGACTGGATAACTTATAAACAATAGAAACTTATTTTTCACAGTTCTGGTGGCTGGGAAGTCTAAGATCAAGGTGCCAGTAGCATCTGATGAGAGCCCGCTTCCTCTTAATACCATCTCACTGTGTCCTTGCATGGTGAAAAGGGGCTAGCTAGCTCTCTGCTGTCTCTTTTATTAAAAAGGGCACTAATCCCAATCATGAGGACTCCACATTCATGTCTTAATCGCCTCCCAAAAGGCTCCACCTCCTAATACCATCACCCTGGGGTTTGGAATTTCAACATATAAATTTGGGAGGGACACATTCAGACCATAGCAGTCAGTACTCTGAATGTTAGATCTAAGTTTGATGTCCTGCTTTTTTCTTTTCTAGCTTTGTGAATTTGGATAACTTCTCTGGGCCTTGTTTATAAAATGGAAACAATATAAGGCTGAAATTAGATCATCAAGGGGTCTAACTAGTGCACATACTAAGACATTTTCCCTTCTCCCAAGGCAGGTACAGAGAAAGGAAGTAGGATTTGCCCAAAAATCTGGGATTTTAAGCAAGAGGGATTCAAGGGATTTTTGAGGGTGCAATAAGTAGAAAAGTAGAAAAGATATTTAGGACAATGAAAGTAGGATACAAGAGGAGATGGGTCACAAAAACAGAATAAGAAACTAGGTATAGATGCTGAGGACAGAAAGGAAGGTTGACTTGGCAGTCCTCTGAGCTACCAAATTAGGATTTTTCAAATTATCCCTGACAAGTGATTATGGTCAAGTGGCTCTAGAAATGAGGAACGTTAGTGAACCAGGACAAGAAACCAGACAAGGCCTCATATAACTCCTCCATTGCACACGGACACACACACACACACCAAGAAGAGTTTTTTGTTTATTTGTTTGTTTTTAATTTCATCTGGACTCCCATAGCACCCTGTACATTCCTTTATTCTAGAACATGTAAAGTGATAATAATGATAATGTTAATGGCATGTCTATCCACTTCCTACTACACTATGAATTTCTGAAAAACAAAGAGATGAGGTTTTATCCATTTTTGAACCCAAGCACCTAGCAGAGTGACTAACATAAGAGACTCTCAAGAAATGTTGAATTAATGGACGAATGGAAAAAAAAAAATGGACAAGTGGAAGAACGAATGACGTGGTTCTGCTTGCAGAAATCAGAGCTCTGCAACTGCACAGCCACCATGAAAACCTGTCAAATGGAACACACTGAACCTAATTCCCACAGGTCTCTCCTGCCTGACCCATACTTCGTCTCCTCTAAATTTCTTCTCAACCCTGAGGGAGAAGCTCAGAGCCTGAAGGTACATTCCTTGGCTTTTCTGACCTCATTCAAAATATTCCATCAGTTGACTGATGTTAACCTGAATGTTGCTTCCCTTTTGGTTCTCCAGATCTATCTAGGTGAAACTAGATTCTTGACAACGACTGTAGCAAAATGATGTTGCCCTCCTCATGATCAGCCCCTGCCTCCATTCATTGCTTGCAGACCAATAACTGGGGTTAGGTCTCAAGGTAACCCAAGTGGAGAAATGCAGTCCCAGATGCAGAAGACTTACTCCAGAAAGAGCTGGGGAACTTGGCTAAGACATATCAGCATGAACTAGGGGGACACATGTAGAAGTGACTTGAGATGACAAACAGGAATAGGAGGAAGGGAGCAGAATACAAAGGAGAGGGAGGGGCTACTGACTTGGGAACCCTCTTAGAAGTAGCATTAATTTGTTTCTGAATGGCTCCTCAAAACTTGGACAGGATCATGCCTTACAGTAAATCACAGGGAGAGGCTGCAGTGTCTATGCAGAAAGTTGAGGAAGGGGTCAGAACACTCAGGGAAATAGAACTGTTAGAACAAACTTACTATGTGAGACCTATGCTTCCTGGGAAGGTTCAGAGGACATTCCCTCCGAAGATATCAGTGAGGGGCAACAACATCTTTGAGAAGCTTACTGATGATTGTCCACTGCAGGCCAGGGTGAGAACAGGTGATTCTACTATATAATTGGGCTCCCTAGTGTCAATGGAGATGATGGGATTCCAGAATAACAAGGCTGATGTCTGCTCTTAACCATCAGAGTCAAGATGGATATAAACCATAAGTGCCAGCAAGGCCAGAGTAGCAACCAGAGTGCCTCGTCCCACGGAGTTTTTGATGATGGCTAATAAACCATGGTGTTCCTAGGAATGAGAGAGATGAGCAGCCAGTGAGGGTACTGCATGACTTGTGTAACAACAACAAATCAAGGGCTGTCAAGTAGAAGGTTGATTTACCCAGTTTCCAGATCTGAGTCAGTTCTCAGACCCAAAGCCTAGGTGCCCTTGAGAAAGAATCCTGCAATGCCTCCCACACTAGTGAAGACTTTAGGGGTTCACTAGTTGAGAGCATGTCAGGACATGCCCTGTAAGGTAGAGAACAAGTTATCATATGTTGTGGTTACTACTGCTAAGAGAGAGATACAGTGCTTGGTGAGCTTCTTTGGATTGTGGAGAAATACAACCTGCATTGGGGAATACTCCTCCAACCTACGTATTGAGTTTTGAGTGGGGCCCCGAACAAAGAAGCTCTGCTGCAGATGCAGGCCGCTGTGCGACATGCCCCTGGCCTACATGATCTGTGATTAAATGATGCTAGAGTATCTGTGACAGACAGTGTTGCTGTAGAGTCATTGGCAGGCCCCAATAGCAGAGTCATAGGATAGACTCCTGGGATTCTTCTGGAGCTGCCTTCTTCAGAATAGAACTCATGTTTGAAGACTAGCTCCTGGCATGCTATTGAGACATTTTAGAGACTGAACATTTCTCTCCCCAGCAACTGCCTTGTTAGGAAAATAGAACAATTTAATCAGGCCTTCTTGCCCTGGCCCGGTTGGGGGTGGTGCATGCATTCTTTGTAAATAAGTTGCGTGGGGGTGGAGTTAGTGTGCCTGCGCAGCACCACCACCTTGGCTGGTGTCTGGCACCTTGGGTGGCTGCTGCCACAAGTGGCCATGCTTTCCAACCTATGGCTTCCAAGGACCTGTTACCTAGTTCATAGACCTGTGTGTGAGGGGTCTGGGGACCCAGCCTGGCGTGTGAGGGGTCTGGTGACCCAGCCTGGCGTGTGTGGGGTCTTGTGACCCAGCCTGGCACGTGAAGAGTTTGTGACCCAGCCTATGAATGGGCTTGAGGGGTCTGTGAGCTCCGGACCCAGCCCTAGCTTTACAATCAGCCCAGTCAGCAGGATTACCAGCAGGTAAAAGAGCCCAACAACTGGCGTGGTCGTGTAGCTTTACAATTGGCATCACGAACAGGATTAAAGAGCTCTACAATTGGCAATGTAGACAGGATTCCGACATTAGCCCTAGCATGGCATGCCTCAATTTTTTCTTCTGTTTATGATAAAAATTTCTTAAAAGAATTGTCTACATATTCACCATCTCCACCCATTCTTTTTCCATTGTCTTGAAACTACTCTGATTAGGCTTTCATCCCCACAATTCCACTGAAACTGCTTTTGCGAACTCACCAATGACTTCATGTTCCAAATCCAGTGACTAATTGTAAGTCCTCTTCTTGTTAAATTCAGCAGCAACTTCTGACCTAATTGGACACTCCCTCCTTGAAACAGCTTCCTCCCTTGTCCCCTGGCACATCTCTCCTGGTCCTCTTCCTGTCTCACTGGTTACTCCTCATCACCTTGGCTGGTTTCTTCTCATATCCCTAACCATTAAATGTTGGAGTACCCAAGGCTCAGCCCTTGATTGCTTTTCCTCTTTACCCATACTTTCTCTCCCTAGGTGACCTCATCCCGTCTATGGCTTTAATTTTTTATATGCCACCCACTTCCAAATTTATATCTATAGCTCCATCCTCTCCCTTGAACTCCAGACTCATGTATCCAACAGCCTATTGGATATCATGACTCTATCAGGCATCTCATACTTGACAATTCCAAAACCACATTCTGGATCCCCTACCTCCAAACCTGTTCCTCCACCAGTCTTCCCCATCTTAGTAAACACCACCATTTCTCCAGCTGCTCAGACTGAAGGTGCTGACTCACCTTTACTTCTTTCTTTCCAACCTCACATTCCATCCATCAGAAAGTCTTGCCAGTTATTCCTTCAAAATATTTAGAATCTGGTAAATCCTTAGTCCAAGCCACCATTATTTCTTCTGAAATTATTGTATCCTATTTCCATGCTTCCATCTTTGCCCTCTCCAATTTACTTGAAAAACAGCAGCCAGAATGATCCTGTCTCATTTCTGAAAACCATCCACAAACTTTCCATCTCACCCAAAGTAAAATTCAAAGTCTTTGCAGTGACCCACAAGGCCCTCAAGTTCTGCACAGTCTCTGCCTCTGATTCCCCTCTTGACCTCACCTCCCAGGACCATCCCTCTGGAACACCCCCTCTGCCTTGGATGCCTTCCTTCAGTTGGCAGCAGGGCTCACTCCACGCTTCTGCTCCAACTCCACTTCCCCAGAGATACCGCTCCTCTCTGTCTCTGGTACCCCTCTTTATTTTTCCTCGTAGCCACTGGATGTGGCTTTATTTTTCCTTCTCACCACTGGATGTATTATACAATACGTTAACTTCATTGTCTGCCTTCCCCTGAAACCAGCAGATTGTAAACTCTGAGACAGCAAGAGCTTATTTGTTTTGTACATTTCTGTATCCGCTGGCACTTGGAACAGTGGCTGGAATAAGATAAATGTCCAATAGATTTTTTTTTTGATTGCATGGATAAATTTTATATTCTTTGCTAAACCTCGGGTAGGGGAGGAGAAACGTACATGGAAAATAATTAAGGTCTAACCCCAACCTTTAGGAGCTCTCAGCTTGGCACCCTTCCCCACAGCACAGAGTGTATACCCTCCTAGGCAACAGCAAATAGTTATAACCAGGAAAGTATGGTCAAGTATACCAAAATAACTGATTTTATTGCTTTTGCCCGCTCTTAACTTGGGATATTACCTTACTTCCAAGATTTCACATAGATCTATTTGCTAATAGCAAATTTAGACATTAACACTCAGATTAACACCAATATTTTCTGCTCTCCTGTAAATGGGAGGATTTCATGTGGCCAGATAGAAACAGTTCCCTAGATGTCTGAATGACACTACCAACCTCCTCCCACCAACCCCCTCAAAAGTCTCCCCTACTCCTATCCTGGTTCAGCAGATTCTAAAATTACACAATTTACAATTCACTGACTTCTGAAAAAGCAAGTCACGCCCCAAGGAGAGCTGCAGACAAAAGCGCTCCTGAGCCAGATTCCTTGTTGACACTGGTCTCTGGTTACACCCCAGGCATAAAAAGGGAGGAAATTCTTCAAAGCCAGTGCCTCCCCACTTTTGTCATTCCCAGCGCAATCCCTTCCCCCACTCCATCCTCTGCAGATGACCCGAGCGCTGTCAGTTCAAAAGCACCAGTGCTCCAAGGGGACGATGCATTTTCAGGTTACATTCTATACAAGGCTAAAGTAACTATAGGTCCGTCTCAAGTTACCCGCTTTGGCGAGCCTTTAAAGCCTTAAACAATTCTCTCAAGCATGCCCCGTTGTGAATCTCTTTTCCCGTCCAAAACCCTTTCTTGGCCCAGGCACTGGGGGGTCCTTTCCTCTTCCGGCCACTCCCGGCTCACCCTCCATGGGCCCAGGTGTGCCCCAGAGTTGCAGGGCCACTTCACCAGCGAGGCCCTTCCTCTTATCCTTTGCACGTTCCTGGACTGTAAGTCTCCTGTTTTTCCGAGCCAGGATTGGAGGGGACACCTGCAAAGTGGGGATGAAGGGCCGTCCCCACCGCACACCACCAGCAAATTACACTCATCACCCAGACACCCGCGCTCTCGGCCTCGGCACCTTCTCAGACCACCTTCCACATGGCCCTGGAGCTGGGGTAGGACGTAGGAGTGTTTGCCATAACCAGTTGGGGCTGTGGGGTTCATCTATCTATGCCAACTCCATCGTTTTTACAGAGGAAACTGAGGCCCAGAAAGTGGAAGCCATGTGGTCAAGGTCAAAGAACCTGTTAGGCTCAGAGGTGGGGCAGGAATCTGACTTACTCACCACACCAACCTCTTCATTTGTGTTCTTTGGAGTCTATCTCCTCCTGGCTCTCTCTGTTCTTGTACTGCGTGTTGAATCTTTCTCAGGGAGTTATTTCTTCCAGAGTTTCCATCCGGGCCCACCCACAGGAGCATCTCAGTAACTTCCCCTTGTTACACTCAGCTCCCAGCCCTGTTCCCCAATGTCTTCAGCTCACCTGCTGGGTTCACACCCCACCACTTCTCCCTTCTTGCCTTCCTGCACATTTTACTGTGAAGAACTTGCAGTTGTTAGAGCACCTCTATGTACAGTACCTCACTGATAATGACAAATCTTGTGAAGTCATCTGGGAACATGGATTATTTTCTTCGTTTCTGTGGTTGCAGAATACGAGATGCCGGGTGAAGACAGATGAATGGTGTAGAACAGGACTGAAGTCTTGGTCCCCACCTCTGCCACATCTTATTCTCAGAGTCCTCTCCCTCAGTGGAGTGGTCCCCAGGGCACCAGCCTCACCCACTTTTTTCCTCTACAGTCATTCCCCTGGACTCCATTGTCATGAGTCAACTTCCAAGTTTCCAAATGTAGAGACATAATATTTTTTCCTAGACATCCCCATGCATACACGGCACCCCAAGAACCTTCCCACCTCCTGGTGCACCTGCCTGGCTCGCTAGAGAATGCTGTCAGGGTTTAAGGGTTAAGACTCTGAAATCAGACAGACCTGGACCTGTATTCTGGCTCTTCCTCTTACCTGTGTGTGACCTTAGACAAGTTATTTCACCTCTGAAAACTTCAGTCTCTTCATTTGTAAATTGAGAGTATGACTGTCACCTCATGGGGCGATTGGGAGGATTAAAAAAGAACACAGTGCATGTAAGTTCCATTGTGTCTACGTGCTCAGCTAATTATCATTATCAACATCACTATCTCTTGCCTCCTAACTGCCCCCAAGAGTGCCCTCCCACAACTGCCCAGAGCATCTACAAGTTGCCTTTCACACATACACACATGCCTAGAAGAAAAATTAAGGAAATTTTAGAAAAATGTTGCCTCCATACAAATTTAAGCAAAGGAATAAAAAAAAATCACTAAAATCCCACTAAAAATCACTACACACCACACCCTCTACCCCACCCCACCAAAAAAAAAAAAAACCCCAAAATCCAGTTGCAAATTCTGGTCAGATTTGTGATTAAAAAGCATGTCGTTCCCCAGATAAAAAATTTAGCAATCTCCCACCACGCCTTTAGGAAGCAGGCTAGGCTCTAAGTTTATCAAGCCACTTGATATTGCCCAAACAGCGCAGATCCTTTCTGCAAATAGGTTAAGAGCCTGGACTCTGGGATTCAAATCCTGGCTCTACCACTAACTAGCTGTGCACCTGTGGGCAAGTAGCATAGTTTTGCTCTGCCTCAATTTTTCTCTTGATTATGATGGAGATAAAACCTGCCCCAAAGTTTTGTGTTTGCATTAAATCAGATAATTTATGTAGATAGTTAGCAGAGTGCCTGCCCATAATAAACTCTCAACAAGTGCTAAGCAGTATTGTTATTATTAGTTTTCATATGTTTTTTTTTCCTTTGCCTGGACTAGTTCCACAGGATCCCATCACCACCACTCCTTTTTCACTTCCTGTTTATCTATTATCTGCAAGACACCTCCTCAATGAAGCCTTTCCGGATTGACTGTTCTGAATTCCCTTTGTGGCAGGTACATACCCTTTCTACAGGGCTCTCCACTCTGGGCTATCTGCATTTGTTTGCCTGGAGGCTTCCTTTCCTACCTAAAGAGCATCTTAAAGAAGACAAACTGCATGCCCATTGCAAAAGAGAAGTGGGAAGGGTGAGAAGAAATAATGAAAGTGCTGAAAATTCTCCAGACCCTTAAAGCTAACCTCACTGTGTTAAAGAAGCATTATAATGACCCATCGACTCTCAGTACTACCTTCTCAAGAAATATTTTTAAATATATAAGAACCCCCATTGACATCACATCACATCTGCCTCAATCCACAATCCAGTTTAAGGGAGGGTGCTGTTTTGGCCACTTCTTTTCCTGACATTCTCTTTTGGAACCATTTATTAAAGAAGTTAAATTGTTAACCCCTATGAATCTGTTTATCACATCTATTCCTCTTTGCCCAAAGATCCCAGTCCCTTAGTAAGCCAGGAAGAGCCCAGTGTCCAGGGGGAAGAACCACAAAATCTAATGCTAAGAGAGCCATGTATGCACAGGCCTGCATCTAGCAGCTACGAGACTTATCTAGCATGCACACATGACACAAGTCTTGGCCCCAAAGACCAGGAAACTTTATTGGCCATTCTACACAGGTACTTTAAAAAGTTGGTGGAAAAATGGAATTAAAAGATAATAGAAATCTCTCCATGAACTCTTTCCAGGAATTAAATGCCTCATGGCAAATGAGAAAGAAGTCGTTTTCCCACACCACCACCTCCCCCACCCATCATCCCCACCAAAATCATACTTTCTCCATATCTAACACAAATAGGGGCCACAGTTTACATAAACAATTCAAAGTAAATATGAGGGAAACTCAGCATCTTTGGGAATTGATACTTCTCCATTTTACAAAAGAATAAATACCTCTCATATTCTCTTTTGTTTGTCATGGCACAAAAAAAGGGCGGGGGGGGGATCTAAATTCGGTTAGTTTCAATCTGGAATGCAAATGACAGGCACCAGCCTTGCCATCTCACAATGAGTGCCTTGGAGAAATGGTGATGTGCCAGGGGTGGGGGAAGAGCTGCTTTTAAAGAACCAAAGCAAAAATTGCAGAAACTGTAACACCCAAATGCCTGCAGAGTCTAAACTGGCCAAGATGCCACATGGTAAAAACTTACAGTCTGCACTCACAGGTACCTGAGTGGCCCGGAAGTACAGAGCTCTCTGGGCAGAATACTGTGAACTGCAGGTGCAGGTTACAGATGGGAGGTTCGGGTGTGGGAACATGCCAAGTACATAACAAAACTCAATTGAAGGGAGCCAAGTTTAAGATCACAGCCCAAACTTGAATACAGAAGGCAGCAAATTCCATAGCATTTATGCATAAAAGGAGAATTGCCATGTTTTTCCTTATGAGTTAATTGAAATACTGAGTAGGAAAAGGTAGCATCATAATTACTTCTCCCTGAGCACATTTTCATGATAGAGTCAGCTCTTCAGAAACAAAATTCTTCTTTATATAATTCTGTTCTCCACACATTATTTCAGAATCAGACCTATCTTCAACAAAATAAAAACAGATTTATTTTGTTTAAAGAATGTTTACAGAAATTTGTGTATTTAAAATACAAGTATAAAATGAAGCAGCCAAAAATATCCTAACACTAAAACAACACCATCCTTAGATCACAGTTTTGCCTATTTTAATCTCCAAATTGAGTTGTACTGATGGAATGGATTGGGTAAAATGAGAAACTAAGTTATTTTTAAGCCTTTACTATATGCTAGGCACCACTGAGACACGTCAAAGCAGCTCTGTGAGCTCGGTATTATTACTCTTATTTACAGATGACACTGAAATTCAGAAAAGCTAAATAACTTACCCAAGATCACACAGCTAGTGAATGGCAGAGAAAAGATTCAAATCTTTATATTTAGGAATTTTTTTTTTTTTTTTGCCACATTTAGAGAGAGTCCTTGTACATCACTGGGTATACACAGAAAATATGATGAGAACCTCGGTACTAATTGAAACCTTGTTATAGTGAAATGGTGTGTGGTCAGATTTTACTATTCATTAGAGAATAATTTCTGGGATGATATATATGTACTATATTTTTATGTGTCAAAATTTAAACTTGGAATTTATAACTAAATTTACGATACTTTAAAAATATTATCTACTCTAATATAAAGACACTTTCATGTTTTCCTTTTTTTAAAAAAAATTTATGGCATAGTTCTGGAATGGAAAATGAAAAAGAAATTCTATTTCATCATGTTCTCTACATCTCCAAGTTTTCTTAGCTATTGTTAGTGGCTCCTACATGCACAAACATGAAAAATCTCAAAAGTGAAAATTCAGTTTAGAAAAATAGTCAATGACATCAAAGGAAAGTAGGCATTGGGAGATACTTTCTAGAAGACAATATTAATATGTCAATACTTTAGAGAAAACTATCAATCTGTTTAAAGGAAAAAGATTGAAATAACCTAATCAGATCACTTAGAGAAATAACTGCTTTTCTCTGCCTTATCCTAATATCATATTGCTATTTAAACTGCTTTTAAACAAACAAGAATTTTTAAACATTTTCAATCCTTTAAGCAAATGTTCTTTGCTTGGCTAAATGACAATGTTCAAGAAATGCCTACCACAGAAGCATAAAAAACCCTTGGCAACATTCCAGAAGAAATCTACCCTGCATAATGTGTTCCAGCAAATGCTCAATAGCTTTCTGGTGAACCTGCTGGCTCAGTGTACACTTGAACAGGATCTGGAAAGAACAAAAGAAAATCTGATAGACATTTTCCTTTTTGTTAGTCTGGTGAAGTAGCCCTCAGCTCATTTTAGCAAACTTTCCAAGCTTGGAAAAATGAACGTGTGTGTGGCTAACTTACAAACCCTACCCTGGACTCTGGCGCAAACTTTGTTTTACTACCTTTGATTCCCTGAAATTCAAGTATAATTATATTGTTTGTCTTTTCATCCAATAAAATGTACATTAGCATTAGGTTCATTTTGGAGTATATTTGTTTAGATGAATGTATTCTTTCAAACGACAAGTTAGTGCTTTCATAATGAGAACACTTTAAATTATACAAAACAATATAATTTTAAAAGAGAGAGACTGGAGGGACAGATCTCTTTAAAATGTTTCAAAAGTGTGTTCATAATTGGCTAAAGCTATTAGCTTTTCCAGATATTTATGTAAGAATTTGACCAAGTACAGAAGACTTTAAAATTACATTTATTTCCCTTCTAAAAAGTGGAATGGATGTACCTTTTTAATATTTTATACCTCTTTGCAAACTTTTCTTAGGATGAACATTTCTTATTTAAAAAATAAAACGGCTGGACATTTTGCAGGTCTATTAAACTGTAGTGATATATTTGGCCCCAGTTCTCTCCTTGGGCACAGTGGGGGCAGGGAGGAAGGGTTGGGCTGGGCTGGCACAGGGTGTGTACAAAAAGCTTGTTTCACCTTAAATGCCCTGAATGGAGGAAGGGGAAGATGGTTGGGAAGGCAAAATTTTCTCTACTCAACCTTGTAGGACGACTGCATAGTTCTGAAACTGAACCCACTTTGCAGGAGAGAGGTTTTAGATCCAGCTGCCAGGCCTGGGAGAGAATTTATACCCTGGGGAAAGAGATAAAGGCACTAGAACTTGCCTTCACCGGCCCTCCCATCATCAGTCTGCCAGCTTCTTTTGTACAAGGCCTTTTTCTGGTTCCCTGGGGCCAGCCACAGGGCCACTTAGAGGCGTGAAGCAGGCGGCCATTGGCTCAAGGTTTAAAATGTAGACTTTGGATGGTATCAAAGAGACAAGAGAAAAGGGGAAGGATTCTCCACACAACTTTAATGGCTAAATATAAACATTTAAAATATACTGTGCTGGCTATAACATTCTTTTGGCATTTCTTCATTTTTCATTATGCTAGAAACCTCAAAGAATGGAAGAGACCCAGCTCTCTGGACCTCTGAGGGGCCCTGGCTACTAGGAAGTTATGTGGTCTATTAAAAGAAGGCAAGATATTTACAAAATCCTCAACTGCTTTCTGCAGAAGAAAGCTGGGCCTCCAGACTCCCAGTCACCAGAGTAAATTGCCAAATACAAAATCAGCACAAAACAGATAAAACTAAATATATCTTTGACTGACACTTTCATCCTAGTCTCATCTCCCTCCCTGAAGGGTAACCATGAGCACGAGTTCAACGTGTTTCCTTCCAGATCTTTAAAAAGAGACACATAAACACACATCCATGCACATCAAAAATAAATGATGTTATTTTATGTTTTTTTACATATTTGATATAATACTGTACATATCCTAAAACTTGCTTTATTCACTCAACAATAATATGGAGCACTATCCACGTGGGCTACACATAGATTTAGTTCATTACTTTTGACAGCCTGAATAGTATTCCATCATTTGAACATCACCACCGTTATTTAACCATTCCCCTATTGATGGACATTGAATATTTATCTGTTGATGATCTGGTGTATTCCTCCAGCCTACTTAATATCTCCCTTCTCAGAAGTCTGACTGCACTTCATTGCTCCTTAGTTGTTTCATGTTTGTGAGGTCTGTCTCCCAGACCAGCAAGTAAACTTCCAGACCTCTATGTCCAGCACCTAATGTACACTATATAATAATTTCTTGAATGAATGAACTCTGGGCTTTTGACTCCCTCAGAAAGCTTAGTAGTAACTTTGGACTCAACATAGGCCCAACAAATTCTATTTATTTACTTCCTCCCCTTTCCTGAAAGAGAAATTTTGTATTTTCAAATCAGGTTCAACTAAAATCTACTTCCTTTCCCAATTTAGGCTTATGGCAGTCAACACCTCCTTAAGATGTTCCAACTCCTGACACTATTGATATAATGAAGGTTACCTCTTAAAGATGAGTGTGTGTGTGTGTGTGTGTGTGTGTGTGTGTGTGTGTGAGAGAGAGAGAGAGAGAGAGAGAGAGGAAGAAGGAGGAGGAGGAAGAAGAGAGAGAGGGAAGAGAGTGGATTGAGCCAAAACCAGCCTTGGAGTGTGGCCCTGTGGCCCCTGCTGGCCTGGAGACAAGGCCAGGCACAAAGGACTTATTGTCTCTGCAAATGAAAGCTGGAAAACAAGCACTTTTCCTTTGTTTCTTTTAAAAATCTCATCCTGCCACTTCTACTTACACTTTTAGGTTGCTGGTGTCAAAATCAGTTTTCATGTCTTTCCCTGGAAACTTTGTTTTCTTGAAACCTTAGATTTCCTAGGGGAAAAAATGTCCTTCCTGGGGACAAAGAAGAATGTGCAAAGTATCCACATCCACTCACCAGAGGTCCTCCAGACCATTCAACCAGACCCTGGATTATGTCATAAAGAGCTGGTCTGAAACCATGAAAACCTTGCCAAGGAGATGCAACCATTATATTGTTAGAGGAAAGAGAAATGTGTGGAAATATTAAAGCAGCAGAAGCAAATAGGTATTTGGGGACATCTCGGTGTCTGTTATGCCCTTTTTTTTCTTTTTTTTTTTTTTCCATCTTGTGAAATTTTAATTCTTTCCTAGTGTGAGACATTTTCAGCAGCAGTTCCTGGCTTTTTTGAGTCTGATCCCTTTGCTCTGGCCAGCATCCCCCCAAAATGCGAATATGCTCAGGCATATGCAATTCTGCAAAGAATTTCAAGGACTTCAAAAATCCCCTGAGACCCAGAGCACCCAAGTTAAGAAGCCCTAAACTAACTAAACAAAAATCCAGATGTTTGCAGAAATAGCAAAAGTGACAGGTGTTATAAACATTGATAATAACTGCAAAATAAATCCCATCTTCATATTTGGGTATTGGAAAAAGAACTGCTGATACTGTGTTGGTCTTTTCGGACACACCCATATCAATTATGGAAAACGAGAGTAACAATATGTCATCAATATCATTATCTTTGAATACAAAGAATGACTGTGTCTGGAAGATAAATGCTGGCCAAGAAACAAAAATATCTATACCAGTTATTAAGTGCTAGAAATAAGTGAATAAATGATCTTGTCCATCAAGCCCTTCACCTCAATTTTTTATCACACCCTCTACATCATTTCATTTAGTAGCTACTTTATCCTCAAGGTCATTCTTAGTCTTTCTTCAACTTCATAGAATCTTGCAGATGTCATCTTTGTTAGATCTAATGTATTCCAGACCCTTAACTATTCCAAATACCATATTGTCACAAGATTACTGTCATCATAGTAACTTACCATTTACAGATGACTGCTACATGCTACCTATGCATGTACCCCTTAAAGTGTATTATGTACATGCATTAAATCTTTACAACAACCCTATTACATAGATAGTAATATTTCCATTTTGAACATGAGAAATCCAAGGCTCAGAAAGAAGTAATTTGCTAGAGGTTACAGAGAAGGAGCTGGCAGCATTGGATTCAACCTTACTTTCATTTGACTGTAAACTCTCCATCTCAGTCTTGGTAACTATTGCCAAGGTCCCACTTTTCCAGATAATTCTTAAAAATACAGAATTCTCAGTTTATGTGTGTTCTTAGCCTTCTTTGGTTCATAGAATATTTGAGTAGAAAGGGATCCTAGAGGCAATCTTGTCTGACTCTCACACTCAGCTGGGGCAGGTTACTGGTCCAGCTGTGGTCATCCTTTTTCTGGTTCTGAGGGGGCAAGAACCACATCCTTGGGGAAGTAATTTCATGTTTCCCCTAGCACAGCTCTAAGTGCACCAAAAGAATACTGACATTTGGGGACCATACCAAAGGGAGCAGAACTTGAGTCCAGAACACCTGAATGACCAGAGAAAAAGAGTGCCAAACTCAGATGGCATCTATCTCAAAGGGAATAGAGCAATCCAAGATGTGCCCCTTCCCACTTTCCCCAGGGGTGGCCAAGGACATTACCTGGTCCATGATGCTAGTATAAAAATGAAAACGAGACATGTGAAATCACAGTGAGGGAGGGCCAAGAAATCAACATTTGCATCCTGAAGACACTTCTATGGATAAAAGCGACAAGCAGCCTAATAAAGTAGATAATTTCAGAGCCCTCCACTTTAAGTCCATGGTAGCTGGAATGAGGAAGGAAAGGGAAAATCAGTACTTTGCCTTTAGGTTTGCTATCAAGTGAGAATAACAAGTGATTGCCGTATTTCAAATGTGTTAAACGTCCTGAATCAGATAACTGGTATGCCTTGCATTGCCCTTGAAAATGCAAAAAAAAAAAAAAAAAAAAAAAAAAAAAAATAGAAAAGGAAGAAACTATCTAAGAGCAATAAGCCAAGAAAATGGAGATTAGGCCGGAGTGTGGGCTGCAGATCATTATTACTGATGCTTATGAACATTTACTGTCTGACAATCGTTGACAAGCCCTCTTAAAAACAGAGTTAAACACCATTCCAGTCTCTCTCTCTGGGAGCAAGAAATAATAATAGAATAAGAAAATAAAGAATGAACTATTTAATTGACACTTTTATTTTCTAAAGAAGGCAGTTTAGGGTGGCCCTAATGCTTTTAACATTAATTTTTGTCATTTCATTATGTTGTTAAGGAACATCAAAAACACAAAGTACTCACACTTTATACATCACTTATAACAAAGACAGAACACACTGGGTAGGTCAATGACCTGGGCTTGCCCAAATTAATTGATTCACATAACATCTCCAAGCTTCCCTGGGCTATTTTGTAAATAAGTATAATTAAATACGAGGCGATCCATAAATATTCAGTATAGGCATATATATTTACATATACACATACACACATCTTTGTCTATAGATACATATACTCACATATGTGTAGGTGTGTATATATATAATATAAAATATATTGAGACCATTTGATGTATCCAGGTACTGGCCTACCATCCAGCTGAATAAGTTAGTTCTCTGGGCTCTCAGAATATAGATCCTGAGCTTCTCAGGGCACATGCACTGTTTGCTCAATCTGTAAACACGTAATTATTTAACTTGCCTTCTAAAGTAACACCACACCCTGGATATGATGCAAAACCCAGCATTACGAGATAAGCTCTGTCTCAAGTTTCTGCTCGTTACAGTGCCTGAAGTATTTGCTCATGCGCTCAGGGACTGAAGCAGAAGTAAACAGTCAGGCCAGTATTATAGGGACACCTGTGTTACAAAATCGACTCTCTCATATTGTGAAAGCAATGAATGAAGTTCAGCAGGACTGCTGTAAGAACGCCGATTCAGCCCACATCACGTTGGTCAAACAGGACCTCAGCTTATCACCTCCCTCCCTAACCAGCCAGGTCAGTCTACTTTCCTCTGGTATCAGATCTGAGCTCCAAGTCGTGGGTCTCAGCTGCTGGGTGTGCCTCACATCCTGCTTGTCTTCTGTCTGTGCCCTCGTTCAGTGAAGTTAACCTCGCTTTCTCCCGACTGGCACTGCTGCTTTCAGATCTCCAAAGAGGTCTTTGCACAGTGCATTTAACATGCCCGGACATTTTATCTTTAAATCTCTACAAAATCACTTCTTTTGTGACTCCTCTAATTAAACAGAACATAGTGTCCTGGACAAGAGGTTCTGGCATGACTTTGCACTTTGGTTAGTTTTGATTTTTCATGGCTTCCCCCAACACATACCGAGATGTGATATAGCTGAATGGTTGAGAGCAAGAACTTGGAGAGCCAGATGGCCAGGGTTTGAATCCTGGATCCACCAAACACTAACTGTACCCCAGTTTTCTTACCTGTGATTGACTGAGAGAGAGAAAGACAGAAAGACCAAAGTGCTTGGACTAGTGCCTCATATGCAATAAATGCTACATAAGTGTAAGCATAATAAATGTGATAACAAGGCAGTTCCTATCTGCCTCTGTGTTGGGAAACAGCAGGTGGGATGGGGGCGACCTCTGTGGTGACCTAGTGGAGGCATGCCTGATATGGCAGCAGCTGTGCTGCACTGGCCAGTTGTTCCCATGTGGGAGCCTGGCCCAATGCGACCCGCTCTTCACATTTTTAAGAGAAGACAAAATCCAGATCTTTGGATTTTAAATTGTTGGTTTACATTTAAAAAAGAATTAGTGATCAAGCAACAGGAAGTATAGAGGCAGATTTAGCCCATAAGTCACCATTTTGTGACTTCTGACATGTATGGATCTATAATATATATGTCTTTCTCTTTTTCTATGTTTATTTTCTATATTTCTTCCTCAGTCAAATATCTTAGCAGCAGAAATCACACAGGGAAGGTACTTGATTAAGGTTAAGAATTGGTTTGGTAATGAACGATCACCAGTGGAACTTTTCTGAAAGGCAATGAAGAGTAACTTAGTGTCAGCCACAGTTAGTGCCCTCTCTTAAAAGTGCATCTTCAGTTCAGGTCAACAAACCAGGCCCTGGGGACACAAATTTGAACAAGATGCAGTCCTGTCTGGAGGAAATTACAGACTTGTGGGGGACACAGAAATGCAGACAACTATATGTTTACGAAACACACAGACATGCATTGTCTTATTTTACATCACGAGAACCCACTGCAGTAGGTACTGCACATGCTCGTGTACCCAAAAGAAGAGAAACTGAGGCAGACAGGTTAAGTGACTTGTCCAAGATCACTCCACCAGTAAGAGGAGTTGTAACAAGGACCAGTTCTGCAGACTCCAATCCTAGGGCTCTTTCTGCTGCATTCTAATGCACCAGCATAATATGCATATTTCCCAGTGCCTCTGATACTAGAGACATCAGGCTCACCTAGAGGGGTGATATCCAGTGAGTTAAAAGGAGGCATTGGTAGCATCATGGAATTCAGGCTTTAAAAAGCACCTGAGAATGGTTAGAACATTTTTTTCCTTCTCATTAATTAATTATAATTTCCCTTCTAGCAAAAAGAATTTGAGACCACTTTCAACAAAACATGATGCTATTTTTTTTTAAGTTTAAAAGAACAAGGTAATGAAGGGAAACAGAAGGAAAATACTGCTTTAGAAAATCAAAGTTAAGAATAGGTAGCATGAGTGGGCACAAATCCTAGCTCTGAGCCTCTTGAGTGACAAGGCAAACTGGGAAGTGACAAAGTTCTTGTTGTCTATAAAAGGAGGCATACTAATTTTAAGTTTAGCATACACTATCACCATTTGGTCTCTAATTTCTGAAGCACATAACAAAAATTGGTATTCTTTGGAATAGCATTCTACAAAAAGAATAGCTGATTTGTTATATTTGTAAAGTCTGTGGTTGATCAGAAGATCTGTAGATTTATAACAACATACTGACTAGCACATGTTTGCCAATGTTAACGGTTTGGCATGTTTTTTAAAGGGAAATGGGAGAATTGGCATCCAGTTTAAAAGGATTATATAGCAGAGTATTGGAACTATAGTTTGGGGGAGAGATGATCAAAGTGTCACCCTCTTTATAAACAAGCACACATTTCAAGTTCTTAACTGGATGAACAATAGCTGAAATGGCACATCAAACACAAGATGACATCCAACAGCTATACAGACATTTCATCATTCATTCCCTCATTCAACAGATAGTCACTGGGTACCTGCAGAGCAGGCATTCATGCACTGTCCCTAGGGATGGAGACAGGACGGTGAAGAAAAATCTCTGCCTTCACCAAGCTCTCTGCTGGTAAATCACAGTATGTTGCACAAATTAAAGATGAATGCTCTAATCCAAATCAGTTGTCCTAAAAAGGCAACTATGTTTAGTACAGCCCTGTGTTGCTGCAGACCTTGAGACAGATGTCTGGCAAACACCGATGCTAACTGCCATAAAACAGGGCTGAGGCCTAGATTCTGCCTTTTTAAGCTCACTGTGGACGGAGGGTGGGCCTACCCTCCTGTGGCAGAAGTAGCCAAGAAGCACCTTCTTCAGTCTAATGAAGTGATCCTCATCTCTTCTAGAAATGGCGTTAAGAGACAGCTGGAAGAAGACAAAGAAGAATAAAAGCTACAGCAGCCATAGACGCTGTTAGCACAGGTAAAAAAATTAAATAAAATAAATGAAAGAAAGAAGGGTTTTTAAGACCCACAGAAGCATTTATTCAACCAATATTTATTAAATCCTCACTATATACGGAAAAAGACAGTGCTAGGTACTGGGGAAACAGTGGGGCAGGGGAAAGAAGGGTTCCTGACCTCATGTCTCTTACATTGTAGAGAGTTGGGCATCAAACAACAAATTATTTACTTACTGAGAAGTAGTCACACTACTTAGAAGGAGAACTACTGGAGGTTATAAGAGGGCAAAATAACTTGATGCCCAAAATGCCAGAAACACCTTTATGCAATTCCATTCACTTCTGTTTCTATTTCTCTCAGACAAGCGGACGTACGGTCACATGGATACACGTGTGCACACAGGTACACACGGAGGCATACACAGGTGCACACACAGGTGCACACACGGGCATACATAGCCATGATATAATCAGGCACCTACTGTCTTCCTCTTTCAAGGAGACTACTTAGGGCTGGGAAATGCTAAGGAAGCTGTTCCTTCTGGTTTTCAGACCAGCAGGCTGTAACCCTGTCAAATCCCATGGCCAGCATTTCTACTCTGAGATAAGATGCAGTCAGATCAAGAGGAGAAAAGGAATACTTAGACTACTACTTCTTTAAATGTCTTCTAGATCTTTGAGATTATGGCGCTTGTCCCTACTGATATTTCATTAGAATGTGCAGACCTCTAATATGAACTTGCAGGGGAGCAAAAAGTGAAAATGACAGCTCTCCATTGGATTGTAAGCAGATTTATAGTAGTTCAGTTTCAGGTATTGACATTACACTAAACTGCGTGAAAACCAAAGATGTAAAAGTTAAGTTCAAAAACTAAAACTCAGGGCCGGCCCATGGCTCACTCGGGAGAGCATGGTAATGATAACACCAAGGCCACGGGTTCAGATCCCATATAGGGATGGCCGCTTAGCTCGCTTGGGAGAGTGTGGTGCTGACAACACCAAGTCAAAGGTTAAGGTCCCCTTACCGGTCATCTTTAAAAAAAAAAACAAAAACTCAGAGTCCACATATACTGAACTTTGGCTATCAAATTAGTCAATGTCAAATTAGGAAAAAAGCATAAGAAAAACAAATAAGGAATAATATTTTGGACAAAACATTGAGCTAGGCAGATTTTAGCCTTTTTGGCTTTATAAATACAATATGTTTGTGGTAGGTAAAATTTAGAAAATGCAGAAAAGTACATAAGAAGTTAAAAATACAGCCATTTTTAATAACCAAAGTACCTTCCATTGAATGACTATATAAAAATGTATTTAATCAATTTCTTATTGGGCATCTATGTTATTTCCAGTCTTCAACACAAATGTTTTAATGAACATCTTTATACATACATCTCTCATTATTTTCTTATGATAAACTCTTAGAAGTAGAATTTCTAAGTTGGGGACAGTATTCAGATGTTTAAAATCAGAATTAAACATCCAAATTCAAAGTCATTTAAAATTTTTTAAGATACAACAACTTCAAATTTAGCAAGTATTCAAAAATCAAAAGAGAACAATCTTTATTTCCATATCAAAGTCAATAATAACATTACACATATATAATTTCAGGGCTCTGACATTTCTTAAAACCTCACCAAGTACTGACAGACAGCAATACCATATGGTTATAGACACTTCTGAGAGAGCAAGCTTGTTTCCAATTGCAATACAACAAATATGTTGATTGTTTCATTTCTGAATTTAAAATGCTGAACAGAAAACGAATCACACCAAATATACATAATTTTTTTAATGTACACAATTGCACTACGTAGAACAGCAGAAAGACACAGGACTGAAACAATTATTTGTTTGTTCGTAGGCAAAGCCATCATCTCTCTGGGTCTCAGTTCTGAGTAGAAAGACACCAGAGCTAGGGTTTCCAGACTTTTTGGATCTAATAGACCAGTAAAACGGAAAACAAACAAACAAACAAACAAACAAACAAAAAAACAAAACAAAATCAAGAAGGAACTAACAACTAACTCAGGGTTGCCAAGAAAATAAAAACAAAAAACCAACAAAAAAACACCACTTATGTCATTTATAAATAACCTTAAAATGAGAGAGGATGACATAACTTCTGAATATAAAAGCATTATCTCAATTGAATGCATTTAATCTGATTTTTTTTCAATCCGCTCCACCAGTCACATTTTTCTTACTTTGCCCTGTGTGGCAGACTTGCACTAGTCCACTGACTCTTGACTGAAAACAACTCCTCTAGATAACTTTTAAATCCTTTACAGTTCTCAAGTGCTGTGATGTTGTGATTCTAAAACTTAACTTGGGCTCTATGTAAAAAAAGTAATTTCCAAAGACTTTAAAAATTGAGTCTCTTGTGCTTTTTTGAGGTTGTGAATGAGTGATCCTGTTAAGAGGGTGTGGGCACTTTACCATCCTATATACAATTAGGGAGGGAGGGCCTCCTATGGCCAGGCACTGGGCTGTGCAATAGGGACACAGAGACGTGGAGCACAGCTTCTGCCCTCAGGGTGCTCTCACCTAGGGGGAAACAGGATACTACAACAGAGTGGCAGTAGGCCACAACAAGTGATATAACACTGAAGGCAAGCCTGGGGTACTCAGCAGCAATTAGGAGCAACGCTCTACCCAGACTGGGCTGGAGAAGCCTAGTGAGCCAGATCTTCCTGATAGGGAAATGCTTACACTGAGTCTTGAGGGGACAGTGTTAGGTGGCTGAGGACACCATTGCAGGCAGTGGGCAGCCTACATAAAGCTAATGTGCATCAGAAACCATGGGGAACCCTGGGAACTCCACATCCTAGTGAGTTCCAGGGAGAACAGAGTCTATGAGTTGGAGGATTGCCGAAGACACTGGAGAGTCAGTCAAGTTGCCAGATCAAGGAAAACCTGCAGGGCTACTTCAAGGCATTTGGACTTAATCCACAGCACATTGGGATGTCACTGAAATATTTTAATCAGAGGAAGAGATAGGAAATCTGTTTGCCTCTTCCCCCAGCTCAAATTTTAATGGAGCTTTATAGCTGAAAAGAATCTCAAGGTCAGGAATTTCTATATTATCTTTATTTTTTAAGAATGAAGATAATGAAGTACAAACAAATCAGACAAATTCAAGTAGCATAGAAGTGCATAAAATAAAAGAGGAAATTTTGATCCCTTCAACCAAATCCTCCTCCCCAGAGTTAATAACTTTTACAAGTTTCGTGTAAATCTATGTATGTCTTTTCTAAGCATATGCAAATATACACAAAAGCATTTATATATAACACAAACAGTTTTTGTGCGTTCTCTAAATGTATTGGTCTGCAATTTGCCTTTTTCACTTAATCTCATTCTTTGTAGATCAATCTCATTCTTTTTGATTGCACAGTATTCCACCATATAGTAAGGATACGTTTCAAAATTTATTTAACCACGTCTCTGTTGGTGGTCATTTAGGATGTTCTCAATTTTCTAATCATTGTTGAAATGAACATCCTTGAATATTTGCACACCTATGTTTGTTCTCTTAAAGAATAGTTTTTTTAGTATTGGAATTACTAGGTTAAAGGATCTATGCATTTAAATTTTTAGAAACTATTGCCAAGTTGCTCTCTAAAAAGTTGTTCTACTTTATGCTCATCCAGAGCACGAGTACCCATTTTCCCCCACGATGGCCAAAGGTGGGTGTAATCCAGATTTTGAATCTTTGCCAATCTGATAGATGAAAAATGTTATCTAACGATTAGCTCAGTCAGCATTTTTTTGATTGTTAGTGAGCTTGACCACCTTTTCAAATATTTACTGGCTGAATATACTTTTGTCTATGAATTATTATTTTATAAAATCTACAGCTCAGAGATTCTTAATCTGGGGTCCCAGGGAACCTGATACGTGATATGAAATTTTCTGTGTCTATTGGATATGCATAATTCTCAGGACAGGGTCCAAGAACATTAAGAACCTCTTAATGATCTTAAAGTTTGTAGGCTGAGAGGAGTACGTGGAAAGAAAGAGGCAGGCCTAGAAGGAAGGGTGTAAAAGAAGAGAAGGCAGGGTTTCATGATTCCACACAAGTACGTGGGCGCGCGTGCGCGCGCGCACACACACATACACACACACACACACACACATTTATTATCTCACCCTCAACTTACACCAGGCCTTCCCTTTAGCACTTCCTCGTTTTCCTCCCCAGAGTGCCCACCAGCCAGAGGGGGGCTGTAGATTGGGCTCACTTCTTCATTAATATTTTTATAAACATCACAAAGAATGATGACAAACAACTCAAGATGCTTCTTTATTTATGTTATGGTTTACAGAAATATTTGAAAACCTTATACATACAAGCATAGCCTGTTTATTGGTAATCAGGACAGCCACTGTCTTCAGTTTTATCTCCTAACTACTTCTCTAATCTACCCTCCTCTCTTCACCTCCACTCCACCCATCACATCCACCTGGGACCACCACAGCACCCTCCTAACTTAACTTGCCTCCTTATATCTTCTCTGCCACGCTCCCTAGTCCACAGTCTGCACTTGAGCCAGAGCTATGTCTTCATCTCAGTATCTCCCAGCTCACCTTTCCCATGGCTCCTCTTTGCTCCTGGGCTAAAGAGCCAACCCCTTACCGTGTATGCCCAGCTGGGGTACAGTCTGCCCAGTCCACCTCTTCTACTCTGTTAAGCCCCTCCTTCCTCAGCCTGGCTCCCACCACACCTGGAACATGCAGTCATTCTCTCTCCCACTCCATGACCTTTGTAATTCTGTCTGTCTCTTCCACCTGAATGCTCTCTCCCACTCTGCTCTTTCATTGGGTTAATGTCTATTCAGCTTAAAAATCACTTCTCTAGCCGCCCAGGCCAAGTCATGGGCTGTTATTTCATGCTTTCATAGTACTTTCTACTTCTTTTCCTTAGTAGTTATCCCAAATTTGCAATGACAGTTCATTAACATCTGCTTTCACTCTGGCAGGAGAGCTCCATGGAGCTAGGATCTGTTTTATCATTCTCTGAAATCCCACTACTTAAGGCAGGGCTAATTTAGAGCAGGTGATCAATAAATACTGTTGAAGGGAGGGAAATAATGATGGTCCCTTGTAGGTCTTTATTTTCCTCTATATTTTCCTGCAGATATAAGAGGACAGTAATTATGTCCTGGATGTAGAAATTTCCTAACCCTTTCAACTCATCCCCAATATTTATCAGAAATCTACTACGTATGTACTAGGCATTTGTCCAGGAGCTGAGAGATGCCACAGTGAACAAAACAGACGAATCCTCTCCTTGAGATCACTTTCTATAAGGAAGAAACACACAGCAAACATTATAGATGAGTAAATTATATAGTATATTTAGAAGATAAAAAGTGCTGTGAAGAAAAAGAAAGCAGGGTGAGTTGGGTGGGAAGAGGAAAGGAGAAAAGGGAGCTAACACCCATTCATTATGTGTTAAAAAACCAGGTTGGGGAGACCAAAACAGAGAGGCTGTCCGTATGCTCATGAAGTTTAAAATAAATTTGAAAAAACAGCAGAAATAGATATAGATACATATTAACTCTGTGTACTAGTCCATTTCTGCTGCTTAGGACAAACACATGGAACTGGGTAATCTGTAAAACAAAATTTATCTCTTACAGTTTTGGAGGCTGGGGAGTCCAAAGTCCAGAGAACACTTCTGGTGAGGGCCTTCTTTGGCGGTGGTTTTATAGCAGCACAGGGGTCTTGTGGTAGAAAATGGCAGAGCAGAGATATCAGAGAGACAGCTCCTCATTCACTCTCCTTTTAAAGCCATCAGAACCATGTCCATGACCACCATTTTTAACCCATTGACCAGGCAGGGTCCTTAGAATCTAATCACCTCTTCAAGAATCCACTTTGCAATTACCATAATAGGATTTCCTACCCTCTTAACAATCACAGTGGGGATTAAGTTTTCAGGGGACACTGAACCCAAGACATTCTGCACCTTGCCCCCCAAAACTCATGTCCTTTTCACACACAAATACATTCATTTCATCTCCAAAGTCTTAACTTGTTTCAACTCAAAAGTCCAAAGATCAAAGTCCCATCTGTGAATTAAAAACAAGTTATCTACTTCCAAGAAACAATGGTGGGACAAGAATAGGGTACATATTCCCACTCAAAAAAGGGAGAAATAGGTCAAAAAAAAGGGGGGGTAACAGGTGCCAAACAAGTCCAAAACCCAGCAGAGCAGACATTAAATCTCAAAGCTAGTGAATCATGTACTTTGACTCCATGTTCAGTGTCCTCTGCACACTGGTGCAGGGGTTGGGTCCCCAAGTCCTTGGGCAGCTCCACTCCTATGGCTTTCCTGGTCTGAGGCCATGCTTCAGCTCTCACAGGCTGGCGTTGCTTGCTGGTAGCTCCACAATTCTGGGGTCTCCATGGTGGTCCCACTCTTACGGCTCCACTAGGCATGGCACTGGTTAGGTTTTTCTGCTGCAACTCTGACCCCACATTTCTGCTTGGCATTGCTCTAGTGAAGGCTCTATGTGGTGACTCCACCCCTGCGACAAGTCTCTTCCTGGACCCCCAGGCTTTTCCATACATCCTTTGAAATTGAAGTGGAGGCTCCCAAGCCATCAGAGCTCTGGCATTCTGCAAACCTGCAAACTTCACACCACATAGATGCTGCCAAGGCCTCCAGCTTGTTTCTTCCAAAGCTGCAGGTCCAGCCACACCTGGGGCCAAGTTAGGCACAGCTGGAGCAGCCAGTGCAACCAAAGCAGCTGGGTACTGCTACTGGAAGCAGCTTCCCAACGTGGCCCTGGGCAGAGAGCCCATGGAGGGTTCCTCAGGCCTATTCTCCAAGACCATTCTATCTCCCTAGGCCTCTGGGCCTGAAATGGAAGGGTTGGCCCCAGAGGCTTCTGCAATGCCTTTAGGGTCTTTTCCCCCTTCTGTTGATAATCCTTTTCTTTTGTACTAATCTTCTTAGCACCATTGCATTTTTCTTCTGAAAATGCTGTTTCTCTACCACATGGACAGACTACAAATTTTCCAAGTCTTTATGCTCTGCTTTCCTTTTAATTATACATTCTGGCTTTACATCATGCCTTTTCTGCCATAACTCAGCATAGGCTATTACAAGTAGCCATGCAGCTTCCTTAGTGCTTTTCTCCTTAGCAATTTCTTCTGCCAAATACCCTGGTTCAGCATCTTTAAGTTCCACATTCCATAAAGCTTTGGGGCATGAACAGAATGCAGTCACATTCCTTGCCAGTTCATAGCAATGGTGATCTTTGCCCCAGTTACCAAAAAACTCATTCTTATTTCTATCTGAGGCCTCCTTAGAATGGCCTCTACATATCTCCATAAGCATTCTGGTCACCCACCATTTAACCAATCTCTAAAATTTTCCATGAGTTTCTGGCCTTCTAAACCCCTACCAGCAGCTAGGCTTTTTCTAACCTACTTCTCCAAATTCCTCCTGACTTTGCCTATTACCCAGTTCCAAATCCACTTCCGCAATTTCAAGCATCTGTTATAAGCTATACCCACTTCTTTGGTAGCGATTTCCTGTACCAATCCATTTCTGCTGCTTATAACAAAACACACAGAACCGGGTAATTTGTAAGAAAATGAATTTCTTACAGTTTTGGAGGCTGGGAAGTCCAAAGTCCAGAGAACACTTATATATAGTGAGGGCCGTCTTTGATGGTGGCTTTACAGCAGAGCAGGAGTCTCACGTGGTAGAAAATGGCAATGCAGAGACAGCAGAGAGAGAGTTCCTCATGCACTCTCCTTTTAAAGCCATCAGAACCATGCCCATGACCACCATTTTTAATCCATTGACCAGGCAGGGTCCTCAGAATCTAATCGCTTCTTCTAGGCTTCACCTTGCAATTACCATAATAGGATTTCCCACCCTCTTAACAGTCACAGTGGGGATCACATTTCAGTGGGACATTCAACCCAAGGTGCCATGGTAGTAAAATATCACGTACTCCTGTGCGAGAGCTCCACTGAGCAGCGCGGTGGCCAGGTTGTGGCAGTTCTTCTCACTCCGTGAGTGCACCAACATCTTCCTGAAGAACTTCATACATTCAAATGTTACTCTTTTCCTCTGAGCCCTCTCCTTCCCAGCTTTGGCACAGTTGGTGGATCTTTCTTCCATGTTCCTATTGCCTTTTGATCATCTCTCTACGGTATCACTCATCTCCCTGTCCTGTGATGATTTATTCTTGTGTCAGCCCCCTCAGCACATCAGAACTCCCCAAGGGCAGGAACAATGCCCCAGCACACAGCATCTGATTATTTCCAGCAGGTGTTAATACAAAAAGTGCTCAACATATTCAATAAATGAGTGAATGAAAGATGGGCAGTGAATGAATGAACGGAAACAGTTATAATGAGTGTAGCTATGGCAATTAGAATGCATCTTGTCCTGACCACCTGTGTCCTCCAGAAATTCTCCATATTTGTGTATGCTAATCTTCAGCACCTCTGGATCCAAGAGTATTAGTCAGATGAGTTATTTTCTAGAGGGAATAAAAAATGCTGGGTTAGAGACTCATTCGTGGGTTACAAAATCAATTTCATAGGTCCAGAAAAGCTTTTTTATGATTAGCTAGAATACCTGATAAATAAAGGAATGCATCAAGATAAATAAGGTTAAGTAGTTTGGGGACAAATGGCCCAATTTGCCCAGAATAGCTGGGTTTATTCCTGTTGGCCCAGCATAGTTATTACTTTCCTGCTTTGTACAATAACCTCGATGATCACCTTCACTATACACACATTTGTATATAATGTGTGTACTGGTTTGTGAAACAAAGTGTATTACAGTGGCCAATGGTCAAAAAAAAGTTTAAAAAACACTTTTCTTGGAAGATTCAAACTTCCGAGACTCTGAAGAAGCAGCGTGGGGGAGGAAAAGCTAGGGAGAAGAAGAGGGAAGAAAATACAGTATTGAACGGTCTGGATAGCTATCTAATCCTGAAACTATCCTGTGTGGAAGGCAGAACCATTCCATCTTATAAATGGGGGACCCAAAGCTCACAGGGCTTAAAGAACTTGCCCAAGTCCATATGGCATCAAGTCATAATGCCAGCATTGAAATCTAGGTCTACACATGGGCAAAAGAAAAGAAAATACACATAGGGAAAGGAAAAGTTTTTTTTTTCCACTTCTTGGAGACCCCGACACTTGTAGCCACATAAAATTTTAGGAGGGGATAATGGAGCACTCTAGTATTATGAGTTTTTATAATTTAATAAACATACTTTTATCTTGGAAGTATTTTGAATTTGAAACTACTTAACATTTTGATTCAGATGGCAATTCTTAATTATGGGCTGAAAAAATCGATAAATGTTTAGGATTGATGAAATAAGCCTTGCTAGGCAAAAGCACAGAAAATGAGCAGTTCTCTGCAGAGTAGTGCATTAGTAAAGAGTGCAGGGTCTGAAGTCAGACAGACATAGATCCAAATCTTAATAGCTACAGGACTGTGGACAGGTTCTTAAATTTCTCTGTGCCTTAGTTTACTCACCTATAAAATGTCCACAACAATAGTACCTACCTCATAGAGTTCATATAAAGATTAAACAAAAGAATTCACATGAAGCTCTGAACATGCTTCCTTGAATGTGGTAAGTGCTCAGTATTGTTAGCTGCTATACTAATGGAAATCCAAACTACTGGAGCCAAAGCTGCTCCCTTTTTACTTTTATTTTTACTTCCCATTGACATATACCCCCACCTTCAATGGTCTTCCTGTAGATTCTCTTACATTCCTGCTAAAATCCACACACTTGGGCCATGATACATTATTTCTTTAAGAAATCACTGCATTCAATTTGATATTCTGCTAAGGATTTTTATGTCTATGCTTATGAAGAATATTGGTTTCTAGTTGTTGTTTTCCTTTTTTTTTTTTTTTTTTTTTCCCCCTCTTGTAACATCTTTGCCAGATCTTCATATTAAGGTGATGCTGGCCTCATAAGGTGAGTTGGAAAGTATTCCATCTCCTATTTTCTAAAAGAGTTTGTGAAATATTGGGAAACTTCTTCCTTAAATATTTGATAGAATTCACAAGTAAAGCCACTTGAGGCTAAAGTTTTCTTTGTGAGAAGTTTTAAAATTACACATTTAATTTCTGTATAAATATATGACTATTCAGGTTTTCTACTTCTTCAGTCATATTTGGTAAGGTATATTTTCTAAGGAATTTTCCCATTCATCTAAGTTGTTGGATGTATTGAAATAAAATTATTCATAATATTCATTTATTATCCTTGTAACGTTTGAATCATCTGTACTGCATCCCACTTTTATTCCTGGCATCGATAACTTGTATCTTCTTCCTTTTTTTCTTAATGAGTCTAGCTAGAGGTTTACAAATTCTGTGGAAATTTCCAGCTTTAGGTTTCATTGATTTTCTTTACTATTTTTGTTTCAGATTTCTTTGATTTCTGCTTTTATCTGTTACTTTATCCCTTCTATTTTCTTTAGGTTTAAATTTTTCTTATTTTCTTGCTTCTTAAGGTAGAATCTTAGATTATTGATTTTAGATCTTTCTTCTTTTCTAATACAAACATCCAATTTTTACATTTCCCTTGAGACACTGCCTTAGCTACATCCAATAAGTTTTAATATGTGTGTTTTATTTTCATTTGATCCAAAATATTTTCTAAATTCCCTTGTGATTCCTTCTTTGACCCATGTGTTGTTTGGAAGTACATTGTTTAATTCCTAAATATTTGGAGATCTCTCAAATATCTGTTATTGATTTCTAATTTAATTTCATTATGGTCAGAGGACACACCCTATGATTTCAATACTTTTAAAGTTGCTGGGACATTTTTTATCATTAACATATGGTCTCTTTTGGTTAATGTTCCATGTGAACTTGAAAAGAATGTGTATTCTGCTGTCATTGGGTAGAGTCCAGTTAGGCCCATTTGATTGATAGTCTCATTCAAGTCTTCTATATCCTTGCTGACTTTCTTCCTTATTGACTACAAAGTGAATAGTGTTGAAATCTCCAACAGCAATTGTGGATTTTTTAGAATTTCTTTTCTATTCTTACATTCCTGCTAAAACCCGCACTTGGTCATGATACATTATTTCTTTAAGAAATTGCTGCATTCAATTTGCTAGTATTCTGCTAAGGATTTTTATGTCTATGCTTATGAAGAATATTGGTTTCCAATTGTTGTTTTCCTTTTTTTTTTTTTTTTTTTTTTCCCTCTTGTAACATCTTTGCCAGATTTTCATATTAAGGTGATGCTGGCCACATAAGATGAGTTGGGAAGTATTCCATCTCCTATCAGGTTTTGCTCCATGTCTTTTGAAGACTGTCATTTCTTCCTGATCAATTGACACCTTTATCATTATGAAAGGTCCTTCCTTATTTCTAGTAATATTCTTTTTTATCTTGTCTACTCTGTCTGACTATTGATATAGCCAGTCCAGCTTTCTTGCAATTAGTGTTTTCATAGTATATCTTTTTCTATCCTTTTATTTCTAAACTATCTGGTCTATACATCTAAAATTGTTTTCTTGTACACAGCATATAATAGGATCTTACTTTTTAAAATCCATCTGACAATCTCTGACTTTTAATTGGAGTGTTTGGACCACTTACATGTAATATAATTATCAATATGATTGAGTTTAAATCTACTGTTTGCTATTGATTTTCTACTTGTATCTTCTGTCCCTGTTGCTTTTTTCTTTTCCTGCTTGTTTTGAATTAATTAATACTTTTCTAATATTCCATTTATCTCCACTGTTGGCTAAACATACATAAATGTATATACATATAAAACCTCTTTATTTTATTTTATCTTTAAATGATTGTTCTATGCTTTATAATATGCATTTTTAACTCATGTATGTTCAAATATTATACTTTCTGTATAACATAAAAATATAACTATAGTCTTCCATTTCCCCCATCCTGTCCTTCAAGCTATTATTTTACTTATATATATTTGATAAATTTCAAAAATACATTGTTATTATTTGTGCTTTATACATTCAATTAACTTTTCAAGAAATTTAAAAATGAGTAAACAAAATATTTTCTATTTGCCCACATATTTACCATTTCTGGCACACTGTATTTCAAGTTTCCATTTGGTATCATTTCCTCAAGTTTTGTTTGATAAAGTTTTTATTTCTTCTTTGTTTTTAAAGAATGTTTTCACTGGATAGAGAATTCTAGGTTGACTTTTTTCTTTCAGTACTCTGAAGATGTTAATTCAAGTTCCGGTCAAGATGGTGGAATAGACAGTCCCCAGCATCACTCTCTCCCACAAATCAACGAATTTACAACTATAAAAATGTAACATCAGTCAAGCTGGGGCTGCTGGAGCTCAGGTGAAGAGGAGGAGAGACCTATGGAACTCATGAAGGCAGGAGAAACCACAATGAGAGAAAGAAAAAACTGCTCTCAGCATTTTGGCCTGCAGCCGCTTTAATACTAGAGTGGAGCAGGAGCCAGCAGAAGCCACAGGTGTGCCCTTTAGATGGAATTACTTGGAGGCGGAAGGGGAGAAGGGGCCTTTGGTGGCCCCCAGGACAGCAAGACCACTAATAGGGTTCCTGTGGACCCATGTAGGAGTGAGGAGCCAGAACAGTTGAAAAAGGGGAGCCATTCAGAGGCCAGTGAGTCAATGCAGGGGACCGGTGCAGGGCCTGTCCCATGGGAAGTGTTTGGAGCATGGGCAGTGGGGGAGACGGGCCCACCAGGAGAACACTGGGAAACAGCAAGGACAGCCAATCCGCCCCCCAATCAGCACAGGACCACTCAGAGGAGACTGGTCAGGAATGCAGAGTTGCATGGGGTGCAGTTTGATGAAAAAACTCAGGCCCAGATCAGAGTTTCTACACAACCCAGGTGCACCAAGTATTAGAGCCCGAAGTACCTATAAGGTCAACCATTAAACCCTGAGCTGCACAAAAAGTCTTCCCTATGGAAACAGCAGCAAAGCAGCAATTTAGGTCAACCACACAGCTCAAGTACTGGTTCCCACAGGAAGTTCCCCCGTTTTAGAAGTAAGCAAAGGACAAAAAATTAGTTCCAGCCTAGGCACCTGATGATCCACCAATGCCTTGGGGCCCACCAGGGGACATGAGTCCTGGAGCCGGGGACAGGACCCCCACCCACAACTACTCACACTGCCAGCACCTTGGGGCCCTGCCCAGGAACCTGAGGATTGGAGTTGGGGACCGGACCCCACTCCCACATTCAGGCACACCACCAATGCCTTGGGGCCCACCCGGGTACCCAGGACTAGCAGCCAGGAACCGGACCCACTTCCCACAACCAGGCACCTTGTGCCAGCACCTCGGGGCCTGCCCAGGGACCTGGGGCATGGAGAAGGGGACTAGACCTGCCCTCCCACAACCAGGAACACAGCGCCAGCACCTTGGGGCTTGCCCAGCGACCCAGAGCATGGAGAAGGGGACCAGACCACACTCCCACAACCAGGCTCATCATGCCAGTGCCTTGGGGCCCACCCAGGGACCCAGGGTATGGAGCCAGGGACCGGACACCCCTCACACACCAGACTCACCATGCCAGTGCCTCGGGGCCCACCTTAGGACCCTGGGCATGGAGAAGTGGACCAGATCCCCCCTCCCACAACCAGGCTCACCATGCCAGCGCCTCATGGCCCCCCCTGGGACCCAGGGCATAGAGAAGTGGACTGTACCCCCCTCCCACAACCAGGCACCCCACGCCAGCACCTCTGGTCCTGCCTGGGGACCCGAGGCATGGAGAATGGGACCAGACCCTCCTCCCACAACCAGGCTCACCACGCCAGCACCTCAGGGCTGACCTGGGGACCCATGGCAGAGAGCCAGACACCAGACCCCCTGCCCCACAATCAGGTACACCTCACCAGTGCCTCAGGGCCCACCCAGGGACTCGGGGCATGGAGAATGGGACTGGCCCCCCTCCCACACCCAGGCACCCCGCTCCAGTGCCTCGGGGCCCACTCAGGGCATGGAGAAGGGGACCAGACATCCCTCCCACAACCAGGCACTCTGTGCCAGTGCTTTGGGGTCTGCCCAAGCACCTGGTGTATGGAGCCAGGGATTGGACACTCTCCACAACCAGGCACCCCGCCAGCACCAAGGAGCATGCCAAAAACATCTCCTCCATGTGGGTGGCCCACCACAGCCACCATGATAACCATGGGTGCTGTGAAGGCAGGTAGATGCCACAACCACCATGCAGATGGTCCGCCAGCCACTGGAGTGTGTTAACACAAGGAGAGTCACCAGCAGAGATAAAGAAAGGAGGAGGTTGTCTCTCTCCACAAAGCCCATTTCAGAGTGATGGAAGAGGCATCTGCTCTATGATAGTATTGGGGGACCTGATCACACCTCTCAGCATTGGACAGACCATTTGGGCAGCAAATCAACAGAGTAACCATTGTTCTTTCAGAGGGTGAGAAGAAATCTAGGGTGATTAGAAGGGGAAGGGGAGAGAGAAAAGGGGATGGGGGGACAAGGGGCATAAATAATTATGATTTGTAACAATATATATGCTAGTAATATTGATTTGATCAACATATCTGAATGTTGAACCCCCAAAATTGGTATAATCAATTTTGATTCAATAAAAATTTTTTTTTAAAAGATGTTAATTCATTGTCTTCTAGTTTTCAGAGTTTCTCAGTTGAAATGTGTGGTCATTCCTAAGTCTATTCGTTTGTATACAATGTATGTTTTTCTCTGACTGCCTTTAAGATTTTCTCTACATTACTGGTCTTCAGCAATTTGATTATTAAGTCTTAATTTCTTTTTTTAATGAGTTTTTCAGCTTCTGGTTCATTAAGCTTCTTGGACTTATAAAATCCAGTTTTCATGAAATTTTGAAATGTTTCAGCCATTATTACTTCAAATATTTTTTCTCTCCCTGTTCCTTTTACCTGGTGTGGTAGACCACTTGATATTATTCCACAGATCACTGAGCCTCTGTTCATTTATTTTTTCCGTCTTTTTTCCCTCTCTGTGGTTCACCTTGAGTAATTAAATTGCTATATTTACAGGTTCGTTAATCTTTTCTTCTGCAGTGCCTAATCTGCTGTTAATCCCATCTAATGAAATTTTCATTTCAGATATTGTATTTTTCATCTCTAGAAATCCCATTTGGTTCTTGTTTACATTTCCATTTTTTCTGATTATTTTTATGTTTTCTTTTAAATACTCATACATAATAATAAAATCTTTTTAACATCCTGTCTGTTGATTCCATTATCTTGTCATTTCTAGGTCTGTTTCTCTAAACTAATTCTTCCCCTTGTTATAGTATTTTTCCTGCTTTTTAGCATGTCTAGTAATTTTATTGATGCTGATGTTGTTATTGTTACACTATTAAGTGTCTGTATTTAATTAATTAATTTTGGGGGGTGTCTGGCTGGTATGGGAATACAAACCCTGACCTTGATGTCACAACACCTCAATCTAACCAACTGAGCTAACCAGCCAGCCATAAGTGTCTGTATTGTCTTCCTTTAAAGTGTTTTAGGCTTTGTTTCACCAGGTGGTAAAGTTAACTGCTAATCTTCAAGCCCCACTTTTAAGCTTTACCAAGTAGAAGTCCAGCAAATATTGTAAACAGATTTTTAATTAAATCATTGCAGAACAGCATAATCAGTAATTACACCCAACCACAGCCCTGACAGAACGAAGAGCCAGAGAAGGCACTGGAAAATCCAAGTCTCTTTAATAACTTGGACACAAGTTCTACTAAAAGTGGGAAATACAGAATTGCAATAACATAGTCAGCAATGATATTATGGCATCCAAAAGGTATAGCCTTACCATCAGTGTAATAAACATACATCATGCCCTATTTTTGAATAATCCCTATTAGATTAATAAGTGTTTCCATTCCAAGTCTTCATATTATTCTTACCTTTTGCTGTTTTTTGATTGAGATAACCAAATCAACAGCAGGATGTATAAATATGTTTGATCTCTGCTTTTGTGGGCTTTGGCAAACAGCTAGAGTGTGTTTATGCAATCATAGGCTGTAGAAATAACGTAAAGAATTAATTTTTTTTTTTTTTACTTTTAGTGATTTTTCTGGTTTACTTGATGTGAAACATGAGCTAGGGTAAGGAAAATTCTTTTCTCTTGATTTAATGCAAAGCCGTTAGGAAAAATAAGTGTGATATTCCTCAGGTTGCTTTCTGGCTACTTGACCCCATCTTAACATGACCTTTAAAAGTCCTGTTGTTATATTTCTATATTTCGTTCATTTAATTGCATCCAAGCAATGACGATAAATAAAGATAACTGGAGCAGGGCAGGGGGTTTCCTAACCTCACACGCAAGCATGCATCACAGTCTTTGGCTATTTCAGTAAGCATTCTTTATTTAACTCCCAGTCTAACTTTATTTTTATGTAATATAATAGAACATTTTGAATGGAACTTTTTATAATAGGACATTTTGCATGGATCTACTAATTATAATATTGAAATATAATATCTAATAATATTTTTCTTGGGAAATAAAGCTCTAAATAATACTATCTTATGTAAAGTTTATATTTCTAGGAATATAACTCAGAGATAGTATAGCAAAGTGACAGGCAATAAGGTAAAAGATACAAAAATACAAATCAATACTATCTAAGTAATAGTATAGGTATCCTTTTTATGGACAAATAAATTCAAATGGGAAAAATGTCATTTCTATGGTCAAGCAAATTACTTGTTAGAATAATATAGAACTGTCTGTTAAGTACAAAGAGTTGTAACAGACAATATAAAAAAGACAAAGCCGTTGCCCTAATGAGCTTAAAAACAACTACTGGAGTTCAAACTAACTAGAAATGTAAACTAAACGGGGCTGGTGGTAATAATTCTAGAATATCAGAACAATTAAAAAAATTTTTTTGAAAGATTTGTTTTTTAAATTTGAAAAGGAAGCTTGAATTACACGAATTTTTTTTTAAATACAATGATACAGGGAAGGTTTTCTTTATTTTATTTTATTTTTTTTTCCTTTTTGTCTTTTTTCGTGTCCGGCAATGGATCGCCACCCTCAGTGTCGTGCCTGTACCGGACCAGGACCGGCAACGAGATCGCAACCCTCGGTGCTGCGCCCGAACCTCGCTCAGCCAGTGAGCAGGAACCGGTCTGTATGTGGGATCCGAACCCTCGGCGGGAGCGCAGCCGCGCTCCCAAGCGGCGCACTGTAGCAGTGTGCCACTGGGCCGGCCCGGAAGGTTTTCTTTAAAATAAGTTCAACAAATTTTGTCTTCCTCTAGTTTCTGAAGACTATGGAGTAGAAAGATTATTATCTGGAACTGAAATAACATAATCAACAGTGTTATTAAGGAGAGCATCAGACATAGCAATCACTGTCTGAATTATACAATGCATCTTTGTCAGGTCTTCCATACCAAATGGTCTAGATTAAATTAACTGGGGGTTTTATTTTAAAAGGATCTAAGCATACTTTTTCTCCAAGTACAGAAGAAAGTTAAGGGAAATATATTAAAAACTGTAGCTAATTTTGTCATTATCCAAAACACACTATTCATTTGATAGCACTACCACCTAATCAAAACCAAAAAGTTGAGAAGACTGGACTTTGGAAAGGTATTTTTAAATGCAACCCAACAGAGAACACCTTGAGAAATTTGATGAGGGAAAGTAAGCTGAGATACCACCAAGAGTATCCCTCCTGGGACACAGTGATAAATTCTTGTCAGGACGTCTCCTATTTCCTCCTGAATCTTGGGAACTTCTCATCTTCTCAGCACCAAGTGGAGGAAAATTAATTGTATTTGAAAAATTTGACACATAAGAAAATAAACAAACACAGGAAAGGAGAGAAACTTGTGTGAATCTGGGGGAAATCTTCATTTTTCAGATATCCAAGAAATAGTAAGAGAAACATAAGATGTTAATACGAGTTTAGGATTTTACCATCATCAACTTCTGCTTCTTTTGAACCTTCATTTCTCTTATCTTCAGCACAGAAAAGGAAACTGATTAGATAAATTACTGCATAGCAAAAGGTATACTCAGTAAGTTTCGAAGTGTTCCCCCTTTTTTAAAAAATGAGTTTTCTCTTTTAGATAATGAATTTCCTCTACTGTAATTCTACTGGGCAGAATTACACATTCTATTGTGTTAGAGCGCTGATGCCTTCATTTTAAATATTTCTCATAAACCTGCAGAATTTAAGTACTAGATACCATAATGTTTTATAGCTAACACATCCATTTGCAACAACAATGAGCAAATTTGAAACATCATAAGTCTAGATGGTTCATATAAAATTATTGGCTGGCTAAAATATTTTTTTAAATCTAATAAACTAAGCATCATACTGATATGTGCATGAAGGCACTATACATTGTAGATTTCTTGTTCCTGTCACAACCTAGTAACTTTAAATAGGCAAAGATCACCAAAATGTACTGTACATAGTTCAAAGTTCTCCAGATTTCCTTTCATTCCCCACCATTCTTTTCAAATTTTCTGAAAATGTAATATCTTCAAGACAAGGGAGAGAAAAGACAAACACTGATTATATATGGAGACATATTATTTTAAGGATATTCACAATAGACGAAAGCACAAATCAATGAATAAAAAATGGAATAGATGGCATGCCTCCTTTGGTGTGAGAACACTTAATAAAAATAAGAGTTAAAATTACTTAAGTGAGGAAAGAAAAGCAGAGCTGAAAGGACTGGTAACTCTGTGGAGTGGGGGTGAGGGTAGGGTGGGGGACAGAGTCAAGGAGACAAACAGGATGCTGGGAGGTGAGAAATAAGGGTGGGGAGTAGTGGGCAATCTCAAGAGGAACTAACAAGGTCTGTTGCTTATAGTTACCCAGAAAACCTTAAGAACAATAACAGACAAACAAATGTAGCCTAGGGAGAGAAGCTAAAGCTCCCTAGCTGAGTTGGTGCACTGGTGTTTGAGAGCTGGAGGTAATCCCTCACATACTCATATCCACAACTGCTGACACTTCTGCTTCCCACGGAATCAACAGATCCTGGAGACAGACCATGGAGAGGATGAATGGACCTTGTACTCCAGGAAGTATATTTCTATTTCTTGAGAAATAGGTACTTCGGCTCTATTCAGTCTAGTTTGCTGGCTTTTCTGGTTTTTATTTTTTTATTTTTTATTTTTTATTTTTTTTTAAAAAGATGACCGGTAAGGGGATCTCAACCCTTGGCTTGGTGTTATCAGCACCACGGCTCAGACAGTGAGCAAACCGGCCATCCCTATATAGGATCCGAACCCGGGGCCTTGGTGTTATCAGCACCGCACTCTACCGAGTGAGCCACGGGCCGGCCCACTTTTCTGGTTTTTAGCTTGTTCTCTTTGGAGAGGCTTTTCAAGTATATAGATATTATTTTGAAGAAGAATTCCAGTTCCAAGAACCTGTGCAGGTCCTAGTATTCAAACAGCAGTTAGGAAGCCAGAGTCAATAAAAGGATCTGTTTGCCTTCTCCCACTGTCCTTACCTCCCCTTCAAAACTCCCAAGCAGAGAACCATAGCCCTGGGTTGATAGTGTGTTCAACGGACCACCTTGCAAAACTGTGCTTGAGATCCTACATTTAATTATACACAACTTTCCCATTTCTTTCTTAGCTATTTTTAAAAGCATACTTTTGTTACAAAAGTAAAACATGCTCATTAAAGAAAAAAACAGAAGAGTATTGTAAGGCAAAGAAAAGAATATCACCCTTCCAATCATTTTGATATGACCATCAATATCATTTTCAATATTTTCTTCTGTTAGCAAATCTTTTCAAAATACAAGAGTGATGAAAAACTCTGCTGTTCATGCGGTCCAACCATGTGCTTAGTTTTTGCTAGAACAGATCAGCAAAACTTCCAAAGCATTTGTGAGTGTAGACTGGCTTGCCAGGCTGGAAGACCAAGGAATAAAAGATTGAAGTCCTCTGGGAAGCCAGCTATACCAAGGAAGCCTGTGCAACTGAGCTTTCACATAAAGGGAAATGCTTCAAACTTGAGGGTTTGAGAGGTATAGGCATGCAACACACTCAGAATGAGCAGAAGAAAGATGGCAGGGCCACTTTTCTAGAGCGCAATTCTATTTCTTTGCTGGCTTCATCATTGAGGGAGAAAAAAGCATTACATGTTTGTGTTTTTGTGTGTGCATGTGTGTGTAGAGTGAGAGAGAGAGATGGTCCTTGACTAACGATGATTTGAGTTCAATTTTTCAACTTTACAATGGTGTGAAAGTGACAGGCAGTCAGTAGAAACTGGACTTCCATACAGTATTCAATGAATTATATGATATTCAGCACTTCATTATAAAGTAGGCTTTGTGTTAGATGATTTTGCTCAATCATACGCTAATGTAAGTGTTCTGAGCGTGTTTAAGGTAGATTTAGCTAAGCTGTGATGTTCAGCAGGTTAGCTGTATTAACTGGATTTTTGACTTAAGATATTTTCAATTTATGCTGGGTTTATCAGGATGTAACCTCATCCTAAGTCGAGAAACATCCGGATATGTACTACACCCTTTGGCACATGTGCCATAGTTCTGCCTCCTGCTCTGCACTGTTGGAACTTTATATTAAAATTACATTTAATGTCATTTTTATATGCTATCATGCAGCTCCTGTTCAAAAACCTTCCAGGTTGCCCAGTGTCAATTTCCAATTTTCTTCACAAAACGCCTCAGCTGACCTGTCCTACCTTGTCTCACACCACTTCTGAGTGGCCCATCCTCCCATTGGACCGTTAGCTCCTGTGTACTTTCCATACGCCAAAATGTGACTTGTAGCCCCTTCCCCTTCAGCAATGAAGTTCTGGACAATGAACATAGATATGACCTCCTCCATGATTTGGGGGGATTTCCTGACCTGATGTGATTTCTTTCACAAGACCATAATGTCCTTGAAGACAAATACCAAATCACACATGAATATTCATATTTTTCAAACAAATAAATTTACCTGTTTGTCAGTTTAACTCCCACATCATTGTCCTTTTCTAAATTTTACCCATTTTATTCTACATTGTATAGTAATTAAGTAGAATTATATATATACACACACACACACACACACACACAGTCTCTCAAATTCCTTGAATATAGGGATCCTATTATACATATTTCTTGCACTCCTACCTCCACCCCAGACCTATGGTAAATGTTCATGCAATACTTACTGAGCTAAATTAAATCCAAGATTTAAATGCCAATCATTTTTCCTTAATACAGAAAGGGCTAAAAACAGAGTCAGACCCATTCCAAAACAAGCTAAAAAACAGCCTCATTCCAAAACAAGGGAAGTAGCTTTTCTAACTTATGGGTCTCCCATTCTTAATTCACTCTGTCTACCAGCACAGGAGAAATCTAGATGGTCCCCCACTCAGATATAAGTTGCATTCTAAATCTTTACATGTTTAGGTCATTGATTTGGAAATTACAAATCATTTCCCTTTGAAGTAATATTATAAATAATATTTTAAGACCCTTGACAAGTCCTCAAAAACTGATGTAAACTCTCAATAAAGCAGAAATAACACATTTGCAATAAAAAGTAGAAAACAAAACAATGGACATATTTTACTAGTAAAATAACCAATACACAACCAAATACAAATAATTATTTTAACTTGAGTAATCATGATACAAGGAAAGCAAACTTAACTATAGAAAAGGGAGGATATCTTTCAACCATTCTCTCCTGGTTGTCATCATCCACCAGTTTCTTGGAGGTTGTTTTTTTTTGGAATAAAGATGTGGCCTGATGGCTTAAGTCTTATTCTCAATCCCATCTGGCCACAGGTCTGAGTAATTTCAAGATCCACATGGAAACACGTTTAACACCCCAGTCACTCTTTTCTTCATCTCCTCACCTTCAAGGATCTTCTTCACTACCCTTAGTCTCCACTTCCATAAGCACGTGCCAGAACACACTCTCCCTAGGACTGCTCCACCTTTAAGTGATAAACTCATAGGTCCCCTTCCCTGACAACTCATCTAACGTTCCAAGTCATTCACCATGTTATGCCCAACACACTCCACTCTCTTAGTCCATTTTGTGCTGCTATACCAGAATACCTAAGACTGGGTAATTATGAAGAACAGAGATTCATTTCTTACAATTCTGGAGACTGAGAAGTCCAAGGTCAAGAAGCCCAAATCTGGTGAGGGCCTTCTTAATGCATCAGTCATCCCATGGTGGAAAGCAGAAGGGCAAGAAAGCACAAGAGCATGAGACAGTAAGAGAGTGAGTGAGTGTGTGTGTGTGTGTGAGAGAGAGAGAGAGAGAGAGAGAATGCTAATCTTGCTTTTATAGCAAAACTACTCCCACAGTAAAGATGTTAATCTATTCGTAAGGACAGAGCCCTCATGACCTAATCACCTCTTAAAGGTCCCACCTCTCAATACTGTTGTACTAGGAATTAAGTTTCCAACACATGAACTTTGAGAGACACATTTAACAAGAGCATTCCACCCTTGGCACCCAAAATTCATGTCTTTCTTATATGCCAAATACATCATTCCATCCCAATAACCCCAAAGTCTTAACTTGTTACAGAGCCAACTCAAATGTCCTAAGTTCAGAATCTCATCTAAATCACATGCAGTTGAGACTCAAGACACAATTTACCTTGAGGCAAATTCCTTCCAGTTGTGGGCCTGTGAAACCAAAACAAATTACCTCTTTCCAAAATACAATGGTGGGACAAGCATAGGATAGACATTCCCATTCCAAAAGGGGAAAGAGGCAAGAAAAAAGGGGGTAACTGATCCCAAGTAAGTCCAAAACTTAACAGGGAAAACAACATTAAACCATAAAGCTCCAGAATAATCTTTCACTCCATATGCTATCTCCTGGACACACTGGGGTAGGGGTTGGAGGTAATGCCTTGGGCAGTCCTGCCCCTATGACTTTGCTGGGCTCAGGCCATGCCATGCAGCAGTTCTTACAGGCTGGAGTCTTGTGACTGCAGCTCTTCCAGGCTGGCATTTTATGCAGGTAGCTCTACAGTTCTGGGGTCTTGTGGATGGCCCCACTTCCATGCTCCACTAGGTATTGTACTAGTGGGGGCTCTCTGCAGTGGCTCCACCCCTGCAACAAGTCTCTGTCTGGGCCCCCAGACTGTCTGTACCCCTTCTGGGGTGGAGTCTGCCATGGCCCCACAGCTCATGCACTCTGTGTATCTGCAGCATCAGCAGCATATGGAGGCCGCCAAGGCTTACCACTTGTGCCCTATGGAGCTGTGGCATGAACTGTACTTGAGCCTACTTGAGCTGTGGCTGGGGCAACCAAAGGGCACTGCACCAGAATTTGGGGAGCAGAGTTCTGAAGTGGCACAAGGTAGTGAATGCTGAGGTGCCACAGGCACCTCTCTGGACACCTTGCCCTCAAGGCTGTAGCTTATCTCAAAGATCCCCGAAATCCCTTCAGGGTCATTCTCCCATTGTCTTAATAAACAGAAAATGGTTTCATTCTATCCATATTAATCTCTTTAGCAAATATTCACTTGGCCACATCCTTATTATTCTTTCTCAAACACTCTTTTTTTATTCTTCACATGGCCAGGCTAAGTTTTCCAAGTCTTTCCATTCTGCTTCCCTTTTAATTATAAATTCCATCTTTAAATCATTTCTCTCTTCTCTCATTTTACTGTAAGCTGCCAAAGGAAGCCATACAGCACCTTGGATGCTTTGCTGCTTAGATATTTCTTCTGCCAGATATTCTAGTTCATTACTCTTAAATTCCATCTTCCATAAAGCCCTCAGTCACGGACACAATTCAGCCAAGTTCTTTGCCACCTTGTAACAAGAATGACCTTACTCTAGTATCCAATAATACATTCCTCATTTACATCTCAGACTTTATCAGAATGGCTTTTACTGTCCATATTTCTACCAAAATTCTCATCACAACCACATAAGTAATCTCTGAGAAGTTCCAAATATTCACTACATCTATTCTCTTCTTCTGAGCCCTCACCAGGATTGCCCTTAATACTCAGCTCATGGCAATACAGATTTTATCCAGCATTTAGTTCAAAACTGTTCCAGCCTCTACCCATCATCCAGTTCCAAAGCTGCTTCCATATTTTTAGGTAGCTGTTACAGCAACACCCTACTTCTCTGGTACCAATTTTTTGTCTTAATCCATTTTGTGCTGCTATAACAGAATGCCTAACACTGGGTAATTTATAAAGAACAGAGGTTTATATCTTACAGTTCTGGAGGCTATGAAGTCCAAGGTCAAGGGATCCACATCTGACAAGGGCTTTTTTGCTGCATCATCCCATGGCAGAAGGCAAAAGGGCAAGAGAGCACACATGTGAGAGAGAGAGAGAAAGGAGGCCAAACTCATCATTTTATCAGAAACCCACTCCCACAATTATGACATTACTTCATTCTTGAGGACAGAGCCATCATGATCTAATCATATCTTAAAGGTCCCACCTCTCAACACTGTTGCATGGGGATTAACTTTCCAACACATGAACTTTGGCAGATACTTCAAACTATAGCACTCACTCTTCAACCTGTTAGGAATCTCCAGTGCACCAGTCCCTTGGCTATCTCTCTAGAGCCTCCTTCAGTTTCATCCCTCCAACTTAGATTCCAAGATCTAACATTTCAACTATTTGGGGGCCACTATCCTTTGATTGCACCATTCTTCCAAACACAATCCAAGACAATTGTCCACCTGCACTAGAAATGCTGGGAGGTCCTGGGGGGAAAGGGGTAATCATACATCCAGTTTGATCTTTATCAGAACTCTGGGTCACCTAACTCAACCTCAGTATTTTTGGGCAATTCTAAATTGGATGGATGGATGGGAGGTTGGGAAGGAGGAGTTAATAAGACAATGTTCCTGCTTTCATGGAGCTTACATTCTAATAGGGAAAGAAGGTAACAGACAGACAAACAAAATGAATAAGAAAGCTTTAGTTAATGATATGTAAAAAGAAGGAAGTAAAATAGGACAATGACTAGACTGTGAATGGGATGGGGAGGTGTGATATTTTAGATTGTGTCGTCAAGGAAGTCATCCCTGAAGAAGCAATATTTGAGCTGAAACCTAATGGTGAAAAAGAGTCATAGACACATGGACATCTGAAAACTTGACTTTCCCCTCTTGGTTACAAGGTGGCTGCCACAGCTTCAAGCATCACATTCTCACATAACAACTTCCAAAGCAGGTCTGAGATTTCCTTTTATCAGGAAGAAAAATATTTCCCACAACACCCCAGCACACTTCCTTTCACATGCTACTTGCCACAACTAGGTCACATACCTCCTCTCCAACCAGCCACCAGCAAAAGAGACTAGGACTACAATGATTGGCTGAGAGCAATGATGGTTCTTCTGCTGGGCCAGCGAGGGGTATCCTTCCCTGAGCATATACCAGCCTGCTGTCAGCAAGAAACAAGGGTAAAGCAGTTACCAAAAAGACAAGCTTGAGGTATGTCATATATCCAGGATCTACTGAACACCTAACCATGTGCCAGGCACTGTGCTGGTGTTAGTGATAAAAAGAAGACCACTTTTACCATCTGCTATAGGTTAAATGTGTCCCCCAAAGGTTCACATATTGGAAACTTAATCTACACTGTAACAATGTTAAGAGGGTGGGAAATTGTATTACAGTGATTGAAAGGTGGAGTCTTAAAGAGGTGATTAGATTGTGTGAACTGTACCCTCATGAATGGATTAATCCATTGACGGTTTAATGGGTGGTCATGGGCGTGATCCTGATGGCTTTAAAAGGAGAGCATGTGAGGAGGTTAGCTCTCTCTTGCTCAGCCATTCCCCATGTGATACCCTATGTCACTGTGGAACCACCAGCAAGAAGGCCCTCACCAGATGCGCCCCCTCTAGACTGTGGACTTCCCAGGCTCTGAACAAGAAATAAATTTCATGTTCTTACAAATTACCATTTCAGGTATTCTGTTACAAACAACAGAAACAGACTAACACACCATCTCACTCTGCTCCTTAAAAATATTCAGTGAAAGGAACTCCGTCTTCCTTCCTCTTCACTATTTCGAAGTCCTTGGATTTATCAAGGTACATGGCCACTTGCCTCCCTGAAGCCTCTTTTCATCTCTTCAGCTTGGAATAACTTCTCCTTCCTCTCAATTTATAAAACATATTTATTCATTTGACAAATATTCGCTGCACATCTGGGCCTTGAAAATATAATTTTACTGAAAACACAAGGTTCCCCACCCTCACAGTTTCCATTCTAATGCCAGAGAGAGATTATTAAACAGCCAATTACGAGAAAGAATGAAAAGTGTTACAAGAGGTGAAACACAGGTGCTACCAGAACACCAAGAAGGAGCACTTCACTCATCCAATGTTGAGTTGAGGAATGGTGATGACAGAAGATATATTTTGAAGAAAATATCATTTAAGTCAAGACTTAAGGGATGAGTAAAATCTAGGGAAGTGAGAGTGGAGGTCAGGAGTTGGGAGAGAAGGCAAGGAGGCTTTTCCACTTACAACAATGAGCATGTGCAAAGGCCCAGAGGTGGGGAAAGAGAATTGGAGGAAAGGAAAGGAAAACAGCTCAGCATTGCTGGAGAAGAGCATGGGAGGGGAGAACAGGGAGAGATGAGTCTATAATGATAGGCAGAGGCTAGGTCAGCAGGGGTGGTAAGTGCTTGGACTTTATCCTAAGTTTAGTCACTGAAAGAACTGACATGACTTTAGAAAAGTCACTTACTCCCTAGCTCCAATTCCTTTCCCACACTTCAGCTGTGCTACAAACGGCACGACCAAGAAACTGTGGCAATAGGCTGGACCAGGGTAGTGGCCAGAGAGTGAGTAGTGACCAAGGAGGTCCAGGATTCAGTGAATGATGGGCTATAACCTGCTAGGGACGGGTTAGGAGTCAAGGATGATCAGCTAGTTCTGGTTTGGGGACCTGGAAGGATGGTGGTGTCCTTCGTCGAGCTACCCAGCACTGGATAGATTCGTTTTTATACAAGTTGCTGTTGAGCTGCCTCCCACAGGGCACTGAACACAGCGTGTTCATTAACTCTTTTTTATGGCTTTTCTTCTCCCTCTCCCATCTTCCGTATCAAGACCACTCCCTTCTTATCTTGGATCACACTTTTCTCTGACAGGCCTATTTCACTCTTCTTCGGGTTCACACCCACATGAACAATGTAAAAAAAAAAAAAAAACACAGTTTATGTGCTTCAAGTTTTCATCACTGTGTCCCTTGAGTGAAACCCACATATTTTGAGCCCCTTATATCAGCCAAGCACTAACATGCAAACAATTCCATCAGTTATCACTAACATGATTTTTCCGAGACGACAGATGTAAGGCATGCAATCAGACATTTAATGATGTCAGTGATCAATGAATTGCAATCAGTAATGGACACGAATCCAACTTATTACATCTTTTGTGCATTAAAAAAAAAAAAACCCTCACCCCTTTACATTTTAAAGGTAAATCATCTGGGACAGCATGATGGCACAGGAACTGGTGTCAGTTCTGGGTGTCTTCCATGTGGTCTTTCGTGTACATGCAGTATTTACAATATGCAATTTCACTACTTGAGGTTACCGGGTACTAACTTTATAATCCTGTGTAGCTACACGAAGGGGCTCGGAATATACTATATCACTATGTCCTAAGTAGTACCATGCCTGGATGAAGCATCAAAGTGAGAATGGTGAACTTAAAGGGCCTTTAAAACATCTTGAAGCAATAACAAGCCATAGACCGAAGCAGGGGCGTTTTTAAACATTACACTGGACTAAAACAATTGAACCAATTTGTCCTTTGTTCTTTTTATTGCATTCTTTATTACATTAATACTGTTTAAAAAGAAACTCAGAAGGCATCAAACTCTAGTACCAAGCTATACAAAGTCCTCCAACGGGCCTGCCTTGGACAGAGAGCGCGTTTCCTCAGGGCCGTGAAGGCTACTGAGCTCGCTCGCGCTGGGTCCCAGAGAAGTGACATGAAATCAAAGGTCGCCGGGCCGAGCCCCCGGCTGGCCCCGAGCTCTCGCTCTGGGAGGGACAATCCGACCAAAGTTTGCCAAGTATTCAGACAGGCCAGACCTGAGCAAGCAAATGCCGCCTTTTCGCTCCAGTGGCAGGCCCGGCCCGTGGGAGGTTCGCTTGGGAGCCTCCCGGCCTTCAAGGAATCGCCTGACGAGGCGGGGGGCGCCGCGGGGCCCGCCCCTCCGCTGGGCCAGAGGCCAGGGGTACCCGGCGCTCCGGGCCACAAAGAAAGAGGGCGCCAACGAGGTGTCGAGGGACCCTGGGAACTCAGGATCCTGTTCGGCTCCAAGTCCCCCCAGCGGCCCACCCCTTCCCCAGCGGCCGCGCTCTCTCCCCGAGTCCGTCCCGGTCCACCGCGCTCCTGCGCCACCGCCGCCTCGGCAAGGTTTTTCCCTCGGAGAGTTGTGTGTACTCGGCCGAGGAGGGGCTGCGCTGGCCGCGGGGCCCAGCCCTTCCCGCCGCGCCCGGGCCCGCCCTTCCCGCTGGAGCCGGCTGACTGATG